>NC_056737.1:1515977146-1516209646 GCF_019279795.1 Protopterus annectens
AAGTTAAATATACAGGGATCTCTTACTGAACACTCTCCATAACCATGAAATATGATGCGAATTTCAGGGTTGAAAAAAATGGCAGAAGACCCTAAGGAAAATTATCAATTTCTGAGGAGGCACAGATAGCTACTGTGTATAAATGTGTCTCTTATGCCCAAGTAGCACAAGTTTACTACTCTAGCATCACGAATAAACAAACAACTAAATAAATAAATGTGCAGAAAAGCCTAGAAAGTTAGCACATACACAAGCAAATAACTACAAAACAAAATAAGGCTCACAGACAACACTACTGCCAAAAATACACGTCATTAGGCTTGAAGAAAAAAAATAAACAATTTGGTTGCGACAAACAATGAAGAGTTATTTTGCGATAACTATTTACACATAGTTAAGTAAACCTCATTCTATAATGTTTAATCAAAATAATAGTTTTGATTAAACAATTTTTCTTTGAAATGTTTAAAAGATCTTAAAATGTTCTCACTAGCTACAAACTAAAGGCACAAATACACTGCAATTCATTAACATACAGAAAACAGTACCAAGTAATGTAATTATTTTCTCTGGATGCTTTGTAATGAATGTTGATATTGTTATATTACAGTGCTAAGACTAGACCAGGAGACTCACAGACCAGTTGTGTAATGAATTCCAGCCGAAATAAGAGGTGGTTATAAAGATCCAAACATTACCGGGCTGGTAAAAGAAGCAAAAGTAGACAGGTTTGTACCCATAGTGCTTACTGCCTAAAGGTGTGTTAACTGAAAGAATTAAAGGCAAAGCACAATTTAATTACAAAGTCTGCAAGCAAACACTTAATGATGAACACCTACGACTTGTGATGAACAACTGATTTATTTTTGTAATGAACTACAATAAAAGGCTTGTAATTTAAATGGAGAGAGCTCCAAAGCTCACTTGCTGCAATTATATGCCTTCAGTTTAAGATCACATACCTCCTCCAGTTCCTTGGTTTTCTGTGATATCTGCTTGTTGAGAGAAGCTACTTTTCTGCGGTGTTGCTGAGCTTGCCCAAGACGTTCAGGCCTCTCTTCGGCAGAAAGCTCTGATTGCTAACAAGAGAAAGATATAGTTAACTGCATAGCAAACTCAAGCATGACTACTCTGACTGTAACAGTGGCATCACATACATTGCAAAATACTTACAAACTAATGTCCCTTGACTAACATATGTAGGTGAGTTTAGAATGTATGCTAATACAGTTGGCAACACATATCATAGCTTTTCTCATTACTTTGATTGTCCTGACATATCAAGTGTCAAAATGGTGTCAGAAATAAAGGAATGGGATATATTTTCAGTGCCTATAGTGGATACTTCTTCTTTCGGCTTTTCCTGGTTAGGGGTCGCCACAGTGGATCGCCTGTCCGCTCATGATTGGCAGTGGAGTTTTACGGTGTCGAGTTGCCAGCCCGGTGCCCAACCCTCCACAGAAGGCACACTCACACACTCATGCCTAGGGCCAATTTAGAGTGGATACTAAGAGCAGAAATTAATTAGTACATATACCAGAAGGAGAGTACATGGTGAAGGAGTTTTCATGAAAACATCAACAGCTTCCCAACTGTAAGCAGAACTACTGTTGGCATAGGACGGAATAGATGCAGTTTCAACTCAACGAGTACACTTTTCAAATATCAAATATACCACAATGTGTGTTCCCTCACAGGGAACTGCTGCTAGCGTGGCTTCGATTTGTGTAATTAACAGTTTTGGGCTTTTCATGCTTCTCTGTGGATTTGCGACTCGTGTCGTTGGCATATTTAAACAAAGGGAGTAGTGGAGAAGGAGTGCAGGAAACTTGCAAAATACTTTTTGCCTGGTTGAAATTTTATTAGTGTATTTCATCCAGTCAAAGCTTTGACCAGTTTAGCTTCATTGGGACATAGTGGAATCCGAGTCATGACATGTTTACAGGTTTAATTTGTCTGCAAAATGGAAGCTGTGGGTGTAGGAACTCAAGTTTGTTCCCAACTAGGAACTGAATGTTTGATAAGCTTGAAAAGATGAAATATGCTACACTTCTGTATATCAAAGTGGAAGAAGATTTGAAAGCTTATAATACACTTGAGTTGTGAGAAACAGACAAAATATTGCAGTGGTGAGATAAAACTTTCAGAGTCATTGTGAGGACAAAGAGAAGCTGTCATTAGGAATATATTCCATTACATACACGGCAGACTATATACATATTTTTACAGAAAATATTTGGCAGGTAGCTTGCAACACAAGAGGTAGGATGTTTTGGTGAAAAAAACAATTATACGAATTTTTGAATATTAGGTGTTGAAAGTGGCCAATGGGGTTAAAGTCATGGACAGAAAGTAAAAAGACTGATTGTTATGCATGTGGTTAAACCCAATGTGGCCATCTGACAACACATTACATATGCAGACACTCAGACACTGACACAGTGAAGTTAATGAGAAGAATCATAAAAACAAAATGAATACAAATAAATATGTTCTCACCAGGCTTATCAGAAACCTTAAAATATAATCAAGATCTAGAAATATCTACAGAGGACAAGATTATACAATATTTAAACATATAAATACAATAAATATAATTTAAAGAAATTAAGAAATTACTGCTGTTGAAAAGATAAATAGATGATGTTAATATTTATTTATCATATATTTGGAAAATGTAAGTAAACACTATTTCAATAAAAAAATGATTCCGCTATTTCCCATTAATTCTTCCGTCTTCCCTATATACAGATATGGCAAGTAAAATCTCTTTGTGCTAAACAAAATAAAACAAAATGAAAATATTGTATAACTGACATATAGCCACTGTGGAGGGTTACATCTTCTACCTCCTCTGCTATGGAGAATGGGGAACAATCAGTAATGTTACAGCCACACGCCTATGGAGAATGGGGAACAATCAGTAATGTCACAGCCACACGCCTATGGAGAATGGGGAACGATCAGTAATATCACAGCCACACTCCTATGGAGAATGTGGAACAATCAGTAATGTCACAGCCACACGCCTACGGAGAATAGGGAACAATCAGTAATGTCACAGCCCCTAGCCTATGGAGAATGGGGAACAATCAGTAATGTCACAGCCCCTAGCCTATGGAGAATGGGGAACAATCAGTAATGTCACAGCCCCTAGCCTATGGAGAATGGGGAACAATTAGCAATGTCACAGCCACACCCCTATGGAGAATATGGAACAATCAGTAATGTCACAGCCACACGCCTATGGAGAATGGGGAACAATCAGTAATGTCACAGCCAAACACCTATGGAGAATGGGGAACAATCAGTAATGTCAGCCACACGCCTATGACCAACAGTATTTTCCTGGAGAACAGGAAGTGTACTACATAATTCCACTGTTGCCAACATTAAAGGTAAGTTAAAAACTGTAAAGTTGTAAACAGAAGGATCTAGCTAAGGATTCTTGGACATGTAGCCACAGATGGTTGACAAGAAAAAAACACTGCTGCAAAGAAAGAAACACAACTTTACTTGTAACATAATGAAAAAATAAAATGAAAATACAAAATCTATGACAATGTCTGATGTGTAAAGCAAGCAAACCACTCAGCTAAGAAAAACTATACTGCCAAGAACACAACAGTCACATTTTAGGAATTGTGAACTGTAGAAGAAAGAGAATGTAATGCATTACACTCCCTAGGTATATAGCTGCAAACTAAAGAAGAAAGAGACTACTCAGTGTGCAAAGCATATCATAATAATAATTTGAGATAGATCATTTCTTGTACGAAACTGGGAGTAAATATGAAATAGACTCTTTCAGTTTACAAACAATTTCTAATATGTATTGACTATTATTCAAAACTTCCAGAGGTCATAAGCTATACGCCTCAACAAACTAGAAACATGGAATAAAAGATGTAGGTGTAATTAACAAAAGTCTATAATATGCAAGCATACCATTCAAGAGATACTCAGAGCAATGAGAACGTCATCAAGTGACCACTGATGTGTGGCACAGCTGTGACATACAGGGATAAAGCTTTGACTATGGCCCAAGTAACCCAGATTCCATTAGTGACTCGGGTGTCTGAGGTACTGGCAGAGGATGATGGGTGTACATGTGGGCTCACCAAACAGCAAATCCCTGGCAGAAACTGGGAAGCACAGGAGCTATGGTCTGTAAGGAAGGTAGTAAAATCACCATGGAAGCAAGACCAACCTCAGACTAGCCATTGCACATCCTTCTGGGAATATGCATATCACCATGGAGGGAGGGAGGGAACTAGAAGACAAACAAAAATCATCCTCAGCAGCATATATGACACAGTCCTGAGGTAGCTCACTCTTCAGCGGCCTTCATCAGGGATGGAGAAACTTTGGGGGATTGTAGATCCAGTAGACCTAGTCAGCAAGGAGGGGCACTCAAAATCAGCTGTAAGGAGGGCCAAAAAAGAAGTAAGCACCAGTTTGAACTATCCACAGTTAAAACAGTTAAATGGTCAAAAATCTCATGAAGAAAGATCACAGCATTAATACTGTCAGATAAACGGTTGTGCTTCAAGCCTTGCAAGGATACAGAAATACTCTTGTTTGCTCCTCTATTACCTAACCAGCTACTACTGGGATGCAGACTGCCAACATCTACTTCCTAAAAGCATTGACTGAAGCAAGAATTCAGCACAAGACAAAGCACACGGGTCCAGAAAGACGGGTTATTAAGACAAAATAAAAATATGGTCTTCTTAGAAGAAGGGGATAATGTGACACTGCAGTAAAGCTCCATTGAGAAAAAGCCAGTAGGAGTGGCCGGTATGTGTGAACAGAAGAGATCTATTTTTAATCTCTGTTTATTAATCATCTTGTAGTAACACACGTACATACAAAATGAAACAAATCTTATCAAATAAAATAGTACTTTATAAACCTCAAAGAAAAACATTACATTCAGAATTTAGGACTTAGCACTGTTAACAGAGTCTATCAAAACAACGGACTCTCATATTTAATTAGGATTTCCTTATAATTCAATATCATCATACCAAACAGTACACATTTGAGTTGTCCTCCCACACCGACAACACAAGAGGTCTTATACATCTCTCAATGGATAACAGGATCATAGCAAGTTACTAGGCTATTGGCCCAGAGGCCCTTATAAACCTAGTCAATAAATTAGCCCATATTCCCACAAGTCAGCACCCGATCCCCCTGTCCAGCAGGGACACAGGTGGAATCCCAGGGGTGTATTTTCTATTTCCCATCCAGTCATCCAGGTTCCTCTTAAACAGGGATAATGAAGTACTCTGCTTGACGTGGAGAGGGAGTCTATTCCACAGATGGGGGGAGTCTGGGAGACAAATCTGTCCAGCCAGCAAGTCCTATTGAGGTCACAGACCAAGCTGAGGTTTTGCATGTGGGTCATGCGAGTGGAGATTGGCTTGTGGATAAGCAGCAATTTCATCAAGGTGGGGTCAGAGATTGCTCCGTATGCCAGATATAGATCACCTCTGAGGAGTCTGTATGAAATGGAGTAGAGGGACAGGGCTTTTAGCCTATCCATGTATGACAGATTTTTGAAGCCTTGGATTCTCCTGGTCAGGAACCTCTGCGGTCGCTCCAGCTGCTGCATGTGCTTCGTGAGGTACATGCTAAAAGGGGCATTATACTCCATGATGGGCATGATAAGGGAGAAATACAGGGAAGTTATGACTTCCTTGTTCCTTGAAGAAATACCCTTACTAATTAGATGAGCCACATAGAAAGCGCTCTGTACAATGAAGGCAACATGGTGGTCAAAAGTTAGATTGCTGTCAACTTGGGTGCCCAGGTCCCTCACAACTGCTTGCATGCTTAGGACATTGTTATTAATGTGATAATTTGTGGAGATGTCACTCCCCCCAAAGGGGATGATGATGCAATTTTTGGCATTTAGTTTGAGGCCATGCTTCTGGTACCAGTCATTTGTCTGGGTGAGACCCTCTTATAGTATATCTACATCACTAGGGGAGTTGATGACAGTGTCCAGCTTGCAGTCATTTGCAAACTTGGTCAGCCATTGACCTCTGGTTTTGACTTGCACCTCGGAGAAGTATATCTCAAACGGCAGGGGCCCCAAGACTAAACCCTGTGGTATGCCACTCGTTACAGGTCCGCTACTTGAGGTAGCTTCCCCTATTGTGACTGAGTGAGTTCTATCAGTGAGCCAGTTAACTACCCATCTGGTCACATACGGACTTATGCCAAGCTGGCAGAGTTTATCTATTATGCCCGAGTGGGGAATAGTATCGAACGCCTTGGCCAAGTCAAGGTAGGCAATGTGCACCATCTTCCCCTCGTCCGTGGCTTTGGAGAATGACTAAAAGAAGTCTACCAAATTTAACAAGCATGATCTCCCCTTGACAAAACCCAACTGTGGGAGATCAAGCATTTGGAGGTTGCCAATGTCCTTGTTAATGTGGTCCATGATAATGCATTCCATGGCCTTCCAAATCGGGCTAGTTAGGCTGATGGATCTATAATCACCTGGATCAGTGGATGCTCCACCTTTGTGCAGAGGGATGACAGTGGCTGTCCTCCACTTGGCTGGAATGAAACCGGTACTCAGGATTAGTTTGAATAGGGTGCCTAATGGTGCTGCAAGTTCCTGCCTGAGTTGATGCAGAATGCAGCCTGGGATTTTATCGGGTCCCATGGAAGCTGTGTTTTTAGCTTTTGAGAGAGCAGTAATGACTTGTTCCCCTAGATATAAGGGGGGGGCAGGTGCTGGGGATATCCTGGATTACTGATGAGGGGCAGAGGGGTGATGTTTTCACTGAACCTGTCTGCCAGCAGGTTGGCTATATCCACAGCATATGTGTACGTGGTGCCCAAATTCTGAGAAGATTTGGGTGTTTCCTCTTAGATTGAGGATGTATGTGAAGAAGGCCTTAGGACTGTCTTTAGTAGATGTGGCCAATTTGGACTCAAAGTTAGCTTTGGAGGACTTCACTAATACCCTTAACTGCCTGTTCAGGCCAAAAAGAGATTGCTTCCAATTTGGCACCTGTTCCTTCTTGGTCCTGGACAGGAATTTGTTTCCTTTTGTTGTAGAATTTATTTATAGCTGATGTCCACCAGACAGGTTTAGTCTTCCTTGAGTAGGAGGATTTTGTCCTGTCAGATACTGCTGAATCCATGCATTTATATAAGTGGTCGTATAGTACTTTAGTGTAGGTTTGGACATTACTGACAGTTCCTACTGTTGAGGAGGGGGCTGTGAAGCTGTTTAGACCTTCCCTCAGGAGGGTGTAAATCAGCTTTGGAGAAGATTTTTGTTTAATGCTAGCTGGGGTGGTTCAGGGGAGATGGTGACCTTAAAGGTGACCGCTTTGTGGTCTGATCACACTGTGGGGATGCTGCAGTGGTTTTTTGTGTTGGTTAGTACCAAGTCCAAGATGTTGTTACTTCCTGTGGGGGTGTCAACCAGCTAGTCCAAGGCACTGGCATTGACGAAGTCAAGGAATCTTTCAGCATTTGTATTCTGGCTTGAGTAGTTCTTCCAATCAATGTTTGAGTAGTTAAAATTGCCCAGGATCAGGGTATAAGGTTGAATTTTAACAGATTTCGAGGAGGTCCAGATTGGAGGTGTGGGGGTCCTGAGTCAATGTTGGGGTCCTGTAGCTAACTATGATTTGAACAGGTGTCTTGTCCACCGTCAACTGCACCTGGAGCTTCTCCTGTGCGGCATATTATTTGACCAGTCTGGAGGTGTGTATATCTTTAATATTTAATGAAACACCACCTCCTTTGGCTTTGGTGCCCTCAGTTTGGCATCTGTACGTATGCTAAGGTGAGTAACCAGGTAAGGGTGGGGGTGCTCTCTGCAGCTTTGAACCAGGTTTCTGTGACTGCACAAATGTCAGCATCTTCCAGGGTTATGAATGATTGCAATGAGTGCAGTTTCATGTTGAGACTCCTAGAGTTCAGCAGTATGACCTTTAAATTGTGTTTAGATGAGATTTTCATGCTGGTAGTTTTGAACTCAAGACATTGTCTAAAAAGGCACTATGGGGGAGACAAGAGCCTTTGCTGGCTTTACCACAATAATGCATTACTTTACACTTTGTTGGTTATATACCGGTGACAAGATCTATGAATTCTGACCTCATTATTCCAGCTAATAGGTATCCCCCATGCCTAGCCTGTTAACTCTCTATAACACATCAGGAAATTGTCAAGAAATGGCTTCCTCGTGGTGATGTTAAACCATACTTATCAGAGCTATAACTGTCCACATAATTGTGAGCAACTCTGACTCGATTGCAACCAAAGACAGTCCATCCTGCTCTTAACAGACTACTTACATCTTAAAGTCATTTAATTAACTATACAATATAAAATAAAATCAAACTTCACCTTTTAAAAACATAATTAAATCTATTCAAAGCAGCTAGTAAACATATAACTGATACTGAATAGATTCATCTGCATATTAAATCAAAGTTTAGAAAATATCAGCTAATATCCCCTTACCCTGGACAATCAACATAGCCTCTAACAACATAAAAGATAATCATTTCTCATCAACCCCTCCTCTTACTACTTTATAAAGTTTAACCTTATCACCAGTATCTGTAGTACAGATTAATCTTTGCTCCATAAAATTCCATCCATGATCAATATGTTTCTATCATTTACTATATACTAATGAGTCACTCCATCAGTCAAGCACAGAGAGAACCAAATCAAGTAGAACATTTTTTACTTCACTGACTCCAAGGAAACCGTATGCCCTGCTATGCTAATTCCAAATGGCCACACTCCCCGATATATCTTTGATAATCTAAACACAAAAGTGGTGGACAGCTTATCGATTCATAGGTGTTCACTAGGCTAACGATCACAAAGGCCTTTTTAAGCCTAGCCATGCATCCCGAATCTCTGACAAGTTATGACACCCTTGATAAGTGTAAGTATGGGCCTGGGAGATGAACCATTTACAGGTTACCTGTTTGCATTGGAGACATGGGTGCCAAACCATGGATGAATTTCTGGTTTCCTATCCACCTGTCCAAGTTGCATTTAAATTGGGTTAGGGAAGAACTTTGCTTCACATGGATAGGGAGCATGTTCCATAGACGGGGTAGTCTCTGGGATACATACCTATTTCTTCAGCAGGTCCTGTTTATATCACAAGCAAGGTTTAAGTCTTTAGAACGGGTTATTCTGGTACTCTCTGTTTTGTGGATATGTAGGAGGTCCATCAGAGTGGGGTCTGACAATGCCCTGTATGCCAGGCATAGATCTCCCTTCAAAATTCTGTAGGAAACAGAATACAGGGATAGGGCCTTGACGCAGCCAGCATAGGACATATTACTTACGCCCTGCATTCTTTTAGTGAGGAACCTCTGTGGACATTCCAACTGTTGGATATGCTTGGTAAGGTACATACCAAAGGGTGCATTGAACTCAATGATAGGTCTAATAAATGCGGAATACAGTGGAACAATGACTTCCTTGGACTTAGATGCCATACCTTTGTTTATAAGTTGCGCAACATAGAATGATTTCCTCACAACTGTAGACATGTGATGATCAAAGGCTAGATTACTATCTGTGTGTGTCCCTAAGTCCCTGACTACTGGGTCAACTCTAAGGGGCATGTTGCCAATATGACAGTTACCAGGGATGGATGACTTCCCCTGTCCCAAAGGATACTATTATGCATTTCTTGGAGTTTAGTTTTAGTCCATGGCACTGACACCAGTTGTTTGACTGTGCCAGTCCCTCTTGGAGAACATTTGTGTCAGTAAGAGATTCAATGACAGCTCCTAATTTGCAATCATCTGCAAATTTAGTCAGCCAGAGACCACTGACATTGGCCTTGACTTCTGAGATGTAAATGCCAAAAAGGAGCACTCCAAGGACTGATCCCTGAGGGACTCCACTTGAAATTGGCCTCTTTGTAACTCCCTACACACACACACACACACATACAAAAATAAAAAATATTTGTAACAATAATGCAGTAAAATGTAGGCATTACCACACACAGATGATGATGTAATACTAAAGAAGGTTCTTGAAATAAGTTTACTTAAATAAAATACAATTCAGTGTTTCATCTTCCTTGTACAATCATATGACCACATACATCTATTAATCTCAGCATTGTCAGTTATGCAACAGCAATCCCACATGAGCACTGCTGTCAGTTACATACTAAAACAGTTATCATAACTACTCACCTTTAAAATGATAGTCACTATCACAAATAAAAAGTAATATTAAACTAGTAATAACAGGTGAAACAGCACAGCAAAAAACCGATCAGCAACTGTGTAAAGATTCTGTAGCCAAGAATAACGAAGCTATAAAAACACACAGTCAATGGCATAAACAGAATCAAAAGGAGATGGTGCTGCTGTCACTAAAAAGTCACTTGCCACAATATAAAATCACTTGTTGCAATATTCTCTTCTCACAATGTCCATCAAGTAAAATACAGTATTGGTATCAAATAATGAAGTCCAGCAACGATCTGTAGACCATATTTATTAGAAGAGTAGCGCTTTCACCAACAGGCTTTATCAACTCACAAACACATCTATTCATTCAAGTTTTTATATACAAGTAAAAATGCATTCATTGGTCCACTCATTAATTAATCAGCATCAATTAAGTAAAAATCAATGAATGTTTAAAAACACAGTATGTATTTAAAACATAATTATAGTAAAAATAAATATTCAATATTTAATATATATATGTATGAAACAATATACTGAAATCCATACATATAAACATAAATATAAATATATAAGAAATATGTTTATTTAAAACAATTAGTTCTAGAATATATTGTAACTCATCCAATTTTACCCAATTTCTTGATTCTCCTTTTCTTTAGAATGGGTTTTATTTGGATTTTATCATTTAACCCTGGTGACTGATGTGCTTTGAGGCGAATAATCCATCTCAGTTCACATTCTAGAATAAAATTGTCAAAGTCACCTCCTCTAATACTGGGATATACCTGTTGTACAACACGGAAAAGAAAATTATGTGTACTGCCTAACTCATCATGATGTTTAGCAAGTGCATTATGTTCAGAGTGTTTGTTTATGTGGTAGACATGCTCCCTAACCCTTTCCCTGAGCTGTCTACTGGTTTTGCCTACATAAAACGATGTACAGGCTGTACAGATTGCTAAATATACAAGTCCTTTACTCATACAGTTCGTGCCTGTATTAAACTTAAACTGTCTATGTTTGCACTTGCTAAACATCATGATGAGTTAGGCAGTACACATAATTTTCTTTTCCGTGTTATACAACAGGTATATCCCAGTATTAGAGGAGGTGACTTTGACAATTTTATTCTAGAATGTGAACTGAGATGGATTATTCGCCTCAGAGCACATCAGTCACCAGGGTTAAATGATAAAATCCAAATAAAACCCATTCTAAAGAAAAGGAGAATCAAGAAATTGGGTAAAATTGGATGAGTTACAATATATTCTAGAACTAATTGTTTTAAATAAACATATTTCTTATATATTTATATTTATATTTATGTTTATATGTATGGATTTCAGTATATTGTTTCATACATATATATATTAAATATTGAATATTTATTTTTACTATAATTATGTTTTAAATACTGTGTTTTTAAACATTCATTGATTTTTACTTAATTGATGCTGATTAATTAATGAGTGGACCAATGAATGCATTTTTACTTGTATATAAAAACTTGAATGAATAGATGTGTTTGTGAGTTGATAAAGCCTGTTGGTGAAAGCGCTACTCTTCTAATAAATATGGTCTACAGATCGTTGCTGGACTTCATTATTTGATACCAATACTGTATTTTACTTGATGGACATTGTGAGAAGAGAATATTGCAACAAGTGATATATTGTGGCAAGTGACTTTTTAGTGACCGCAGCACCATCTCCTTTTGATTCTGTTTATGCCATTGACTGTGTGTTTTTATAGTAATAACAAGTGCCTTACTCACCAGTGAAAGCAAAAGTGAGTGTGAGAACCTAAAACTGCCATCAATGAAACTGTTGTTTTACCCAAGTATATCAATTTATGAATAAAAACATAATACAACTCCATATTATTT
Source organism: Protopterus annectens (assembly GCF_019279795.1). Lineage (NCBI taxonomy): Eukaryota > Metazoa > Chordata > Ceratodontiformes > Protopteridae > Protopterus > Protopterus annectens. Next base: position 1,515,989,252 of record NC_056737.1, read on the forward strand.
ATAGCAAAAAAAAAAAAAGAAAACTTACTTTAAAAAATCATCACCGAAACTTGTCGGATTAACACAAAGAAGTATTTTACACATACAAATTTACAGTAACCTACAAACAAATAGTAAACAGAAATAACTGGCCTCATCCCACACGTACCTCAAACTAAAATTGAAACTGATATAGATAAATACAACATCCAGTTTAACACACCCAGATACAGAATTCCAGGTAAATCTTGCAACTAAGCATGGATGTCCACATTTTACACACCCTCCCATAATCTTATAAGAACATGCAGGAGTTATGAAAACAGGGGCATTTTTGGCACTGCGAAGTCTTGCAATAAAAAAACTACAAAATATTGTACTATATTATAAATCATCTTTTATTACAGATACCTTTAAAAAACACTTTTGTATATAATTCCGCTTGCAGTAATTCATTGCAGAATGGAAGTGACTTATTGCAGAATGGAAGTGACTTATCTACACCTATCTCAAAAGTCCATAACCACATCTGCAGTGTAGCAGTGAGAAAAAGCCTTTCACACTGTTCAGAATTCAAGTTATTAAATCATTAAATGACACTGTTAGCTTTTTAAAGCAATCTAATGTTTAGTAATTCACATTCTCATTACAGGAAGGAGTGTAACACTCCTCCCATTATCATCAAAATCACACAAGATACAAATCCTTTAAAAATCTTCCCCTAGTGGCCTTCAGCAATGTCACTGACTTTAAACTTAGCAGCCATACCAACAATGGATAAAACAGAAAGTGCAAGGACCATATGTTAATCGTATTAACATATTCCATTCCAAACATTCAACTCTGATTAAGAATATAGACAGGAAAGTCGTTTACACCATTTTATATTTATAAAGGAGCAAAAACCTCTAAACCTCTATTATACTCAGACTTATTCACCACAACCTTCTTCCTCAACAAGGACTGCATTTTAAGTTTTGCAGTTTCTTTCATAACAGAGCCCATTTCAACATCCAGTTCATGGGACAACCCTCTTAATCAGTCCATTGTACACAGAGCATTTGGGAAAATCTGTGACAGGGTGGAAAAAAGCACCTTCAAAACTACAAGGACAGACTATATTACAACTTATGTCTCTGACTTTAAAAAGTGTGATCTTAGTATCAAGGCTGCTTCCGAGAAATCATGACCCACATGCACTGGATGACTGTAGATTTCTTCATTGCTACCCAATCTGTCCGAAGACCTGTTCGTTTTCACACTGAAACAAACTGCACCAAAATCCCTCCAGGCATTTCAACTGCTCAGTCGGATACATAAAATGCACTCTGTACGCTTTCTCAGTTCCCAGCGATGTCTTAGTAAGCAGTACAAAGCACATCTTAGTCTTAAGTTCCAGATAGCCCAAGCCTTCCTCAGCTTCCACTAATTGCCTCAAATGTAATCATCCCTGAACTGTATCTTTCAATATAACTAGCTGTTCAACACAACAATTTGACCAAATATCTCGAATGTACTATCCCTTATTTCACCACATCTCTGTTTCAACAGCAAAATGGTACTACTTTTTTAAAAATTCCAGGCATCAAACCCATTCAACTGTTCAGCATGCTTCAACATTGCAGAAAGTTTTTTTTCCAGTTCATGAATTTGCATGGATAATGTAATTGTCACATCTTTTGACCACAAAAGTATAACACTTTTCTCCTACCCTTTGTCTTGGACTAGCATGGCCACATTCATGAGGTGAATTGTATTTTCCATATCTTCTGAAATCACATCCTCATCAATCCTTGCAATATAGAATCACAAAGTTACCATCAAATTCAGCTTGGTAAGTTCACCTCAACTACAAAAAATATACGAAAATACTGTAACAATATCACAGTGACTGAAAGAGATGACCATCTCAATGTACCAAGAGCTTTCCTCCTTAACAGTGGAAATATTTTACTCTTCATAATTTAATTTATTAATTTATTTATTTGATATTTGTTAACCGGGTTAGTCCATCTGAGCCAATGGCCCCATTTCAGATGGCATTTCTAACAAGTCAGCCGTCAAAGTGCATACTACCAATAAATGTTCTATGTTGTTTCCACTGAGTGTCAAAGGACCAATGAAACATTTAATGGAAGTGTAGTGAATCATCTGAAACTAACATTACTGTAAGATCCAGTTGCCAAAGTAAAGTAATAACTGAGATGAGGGAAGGGGTGGTCATCTTCTGAACATGGATTGTGTCGGTGAATGAATTAAAGGAGAACTGTGCCCACAGACTCAAAAAAACATGTTTATTTCATTATCATTTGGTTTCCTACATTTTAACACCACTCTGGGACTATTTACAGTTTTTTAAATATTTTTATACGTAACTTCTGAGTCTGACCACATGAGGTCTGGCATCTTGAATTCTGATTGCTTAGTCTGCCTCTAGGTATCTCACAATGCAGTGCTTGTCTTTAAAAAATTACATCACACAGGCCTCTTTCTTCCTAAAGCTCCTGTCACTGCATTGATTTTACATGCATACTGTCTTTCAGTCAGTTAGTTTTAAGTAACATTTCATGCTGTTCTTTGACTACTTAAAACACAAACAGTGCAAATACCATAGAACAGACTTTCAAAAGTGCTTTTTACTGCTGCAATCTTTTGTTAAGCCTGAATTGTACCACTTTGACTCCCCCCCCCCCCACACACACACCTAACTTCCCTAGCTGTCAAATTGCTAAGGGTAATTTGAGCTGTTACCTGCTGTGTTTGACAGCTCACAGCAGGAGACTTGACTCATGTACTATTTCCTTGTTCTAGCCTTTACTTTCTGTATGGGTAGGGGAAGGACCAGGAAGCTGTGACATCACAGCATGGGTGGGTTTTAGGACGGCCATGGTGATGTCAGTTTGGAGAGGGAATTGGCCAGAAAACGACCTGTATTCATTGGCCTTGATGACATCAATGAATACGAGACTGCAAGCTTTTCCATGGCAAGATAAAAGTTTTTTGAAAGTGAAACCACCACAGTACAGTTCTAGTGGAGAGAAACAGTCGATTTAAAATATTTTAAATGCTGCACTGTTGTTTATTCATAACAGGGAGTAAAAGGACAGAGAAGTTGAACATTTAATAATAGAATCACATTGTTGCCCTTTAACTGTATACAGATAGTCTCAAAACATAATTCTGTTGCTGGGCAACAAATGTATTTCATAAAAACTGCATGCCCACACTGATGAGCAACTCCTAGGTCTGGGACATGTAACTTAGTGAGTAATTCCAAGGTCTGTGACACAGAATCATATCAGCTTCCTGTATTAAGACGCCAATAGCCAGTTAAATGTTTTAGACATATCACCTTCTTGACAGCCATTTTGACAGAAAATTTTATAAAAATAAGTTATGTTTACAAATGTTTTTATGACGAACACACACTTGTTATGTGTTAAAGGCGTTAATGGTGTGGTTCTAGTTTGTCGTTTTGACTCAATAAAGGATTGAAATTATTTGGCATCTCCTGCTTCGTTCTTCCAGACTTTGGATTTTTGGTTATTAGTTCACTTTTGGTCTGGATTCTGCTTTTTTTTCGTTTTACTTATGTTTAAAAATACTTGGGTAATTCCAAGGACTGAGACTTACATAATGGTGTAAGCTCCCAGACTACTGCTACCAGCAGCTGCTTTTCCAGGTTAGGGAAGACAAATGCCACACCTTCTTGGAAGGAAGGTTAACAGGTGTGATACGAAAGTACAGTTTTGTACCTACCATAAATGTAGATGTTTGAGTGCACATACTGCTGCAGTCATTACACTTGGGTTATCCTGCCGTCAGGCGGGTCCTCGGTCAGCCGAATTCCAAAGTCTTGGTCTGGCGTTGGTTGTCGTTGCTTCTTCCCTGACGTCAGAGCGGCAGGGGTATAAAAGAGGCAGCCAATGCCATTTTCTTCAGTTTTTCTTGCCTCAGATGTCAGGTGCCCCCAAATAGGCAGGCAATACATGATGTTATGCAAACTTACATAAGTAGATAAAACCAATCAGTAGTTGTAAGCAAATACACCATATAGGAGTACCCCAAGTTGGATGTATGCTAGAGGTGTTTGTCATAAGCCCTGTCCTGAGAGGGGATGGAGGGAGGGAAACCTGGACTGCAGCAGTATGTGCACTTGAACATCTACATTTATGGTAGGTACAAAACTGCACTATGTTCATCGTGCCATACTGCTGCAGTCATTACACTTGGGTGAATCCCAAAGCTATGGAAGGGTGGCTGGTATTAGGCTGAATTAGGAGGGGCTAGAATGCCCTGCAGGACTGCGGTGGCAAAGCCCGCTCTAGATTTAGAGTGTAGTGGCAGGTGGCAGTGCTTGGTAAAAGTGTGCACTGAACTCCAAGTAGCTGCTTCCAAAATGTCCTTGGTTGGGACCCCCCTGAGATATGCTGCTGAGGTAGCTGTTGCCCTGGTGGAGTGTGATCTGATGTATCCTGGCACTGTTTTCCCATGAAAAGAATAGCAAAAGCGGATGCAGTGGGCTATCCATTTTGAAATAGTCTGTTTGTAAATAGCCTTTCCTTGAACACAAGCAGCATAAGACGCAAAAAGTTGTTCAGATTTTCTGAATGACTTTGTCCTGTCCAAATAGTATTGAAGTTGTCTGTGAATGTCCAAGGAGTGAAGTAGTCTCTCCCCTTTATTCTGGGGGTTTGGATAAAAGGTAGGTAAATGGATAGCCTAATTCAAAGCCACACTGGATACTACCTTTGGCATGAAAGTAGGGTTGGTACGTAAAGAGACTCTGTCCTGATGGAAAATGAGGAAAGGTTGCACTGCCATAAGGGCTTGTAGCTCCGAAACCCTGCGTGCTGAGGTAATAGCCAAAAGCAGAGCTGTTTTCCATGACAAGTATTGCAGTTCTGCTGAGGAGGCAGGTTCGAAAGGAGGTAATGTCAATTTTTCCCAGTACGAAGTTAAGGTCCCAAACTGGAGCTGGTGGATTTTGTGGGGGCCTTATATTTTTTGCCCCTCTGAGGAACTGTCTTAGTAAAGGATGCGAAAATAAGGGAGGATCCGTATTGTACTGTGCTGAAATAGCTGAGGCATGGATTTTGATGGATGAGAAGGAAAGGCCACTGTTTAACATGTCAGCTAGGTACTGTAGAATCTGAGGTATATTTAATATCCAAGGATTTAGGCCTTTTGCTTGGTTCCATGCACAAAATCGCTTCCATTTGCCTGAGTAAGTTTTTCTGGTACTGGGTCTCCTGGCCTCCAAGATGACATTCTGGACCTCCTTTGAGAGGAGTGTAGATTGATAAGTTAAGGTATTTTCCATGCAGCTAGATTTAGTGTCCTGAGCTGACTGTGGAGGATCTTGTAATTTTGCTGAGACAACAGAAGTGGGAATTGAGGTAGGATCCAAGGTGGTGAATGAGATAGGCTCTTTAGGAGCGGGTACCAGTGCTGACGAGGCCAGTCCGGAGCAATGAGAATCATTTGTGGCCTCTCTGCTCTGACTTTTAGTAAAACGTTTGTCAGTAGAGGTAGAGGTGGGAAGGCATAGGTTGTCAATGTTGTCCAACTGAAGGATAGAGCATCCACTTTCCAGGCCTGTGGATGATAGGTCCTTGTGCAGAATTTTTTCAGCTGGTAATTGCTGTAGGAGGCAAATAGATCTATGTCTGGCTGTCCCCATTTCTGTGCTATCATTGAGAATACCTGAGGGTGTAACTCCCACTCGTGAGGATCTGTCATATTTCTGCTTAATTTGTCTGCCAGAATGTTTTCCTTTCCTGGCAAGAATTGTGCTTGTAGTTGTACTTGTAAGGCCAATGCTGTGTTCCACAGGGTCATTGCCTGTCTGCACAGGGGGTAGGAATGTGTGCCTCCCTGTTTGTTTATGTACCACATAACTGTGGAGTTGTCTGTTCTTATTAATAGTTGACCTGGATGCAATAGGTCCTTGAAAACTGTAAGAGCATTTTGTACTGCTAGCATCTCTTTTTGGTTGATGTGAAGGTGCATGTGTTTTTGAGACCATCTTCCTTGAATGCACTGACCTGCTATGTGTGCTCCCCAGGCATAGTCTGAAGCATCTGTTGTGATGGTTTGATTTGCTTGAGGTATGCGGAAAGGGAGACCCGTGTTTCTTTGGCATGCTTGAGCCCACCACAAAAATTCCTTTTGAAGGCATGGAATGAGTGGTATAATTGTTTCCAGGCTGTGTTTGTGTTGAGATCATAGGTTTTTCAGGTACCATTGTAGTTTCCTCATATGCAGCTTTGCAAATGGTATTAGTAGAATGCAGGATGCCATGAACCCCAAAGCCTGCAGGATTTTCCTTGCAGTAAGCTGGGTTAAAGTTGTCATTTTTCTGAAGTATTGAGACAGCTGCCTTTGCCTGTCTGGCGTGAGATAAACCATCTGGGCCGTTGTATTTAAGGTGGCACCCAGGAATATTATCTGTTGTGAGGGTATCAGTTTTGATTTCTTTTTGTTTACTGTGTACCCTAGGCAATTTAACATTTTTATTACAAATGCCAAATGCTGTAGTAGAATGTCCTTGCTGTCCGCTTGGATCAGGCAGTCGTCCAGATATGGGTAGATTTGTATTCCTTGTTGTCTGCAAAATGCAATTACTGATGTCAAGCATTTCGTAAATACTCTGGGCGCAGTAGATAAGCCAAAGGGCAATGCAGAGAATTGATAATGCGTTGTACCTGCAAGAAATCTGAGGTATCTTCTGCAATATTGTCTGATAGGGACATGCAGGTATGCCTCCTTGAGGTCCAATGTTACCAGCCAAGACTCCTTGCCCAGCATGGGAAGAAGCTGCTGTAATGTGAGCATCTTGAATTTTGGTACCTCTAAGTACATTTTCAGGATAGATAAGTCTAAGATGGGTCTCCAGTCTTTGTCCTTCCTTGGTACCAGAAATAGTCTTGAATAAAAACCTTGACCTTGTTCTTCTGTAGGTACCTTTTGAATTGCTTTCATATCCATGAGAGCGGAAATTTGTTTTTGTGCCTCTGCCCATTGATTTTGTGGCAGGTTTGGCATGCCTTTCATTTTTGGAAGGGTATGAAAGTGGAATCTGTAGCCTCTGTTTATGATGTCCAGAATCCATTTGTCCTGTGTAATAATGTGCCAATTGTCTGAAAATAAAGCCAGTTTCCCGCCCAAAGGTGCTGCCATTGAATGTTTGCTTGGCAGGCATAAGGGGAAGTCATTGAGCTTGCTTCCTGAATGGTTAAGGCCTTTCTTCTACTTCTTGGAGTTGTTGTTTGCCATTGTCTAGGTCTGTAAGAACCTTGTGGTTGTCCTCTGCCCCTGGGGCGTCTGTACCTACCCCTTTGGGGTCTGTCTGTGGTTGGAAAGGACCAGTTTTTTGATGGCCAGTTTCTACTGAAGTGAGGAGGTTGTACCTGCAAGAAATCTTTAACTGTTTGCATAGATTTTGCCTTTTCTTCCATTTTCTTTAAAACCTTCTCTGCTTTGACACCAAATAATACATCCTTTTGCAGTGGTGCATCCAATAACTTTGCTTTTACATGATCTGGTAAGGTTTGCTCTTTTAGCCAAGCATGTCTACGTATCACAGAGCCGGTGACAGCTGCTCTACATGAGGCCTCCAATGAATCAAAACCACACTGTAAAGTATGTTTTCCCACTTGTTCTGCTCCATGCAATAAATCCTGCATCTCTTTTAAATCTGGTTGATCTGTTTGTGTCATCTTAAGTTTCAATTGGGAGATCAAAAACTGCTGGTATTTTAGCATGTGAAATTGGCAGTTTAATGCCCTCATGGCTAAAGTGGCAGAAGTATACACCTTCTTCCCCCATCTTTCTAATGCTCTGGAATCTCTTTCAGAAGGTAAAGGATTTTTTGCAGTAGAGGCCTTAATCCCCTTAGGACCCTGTGAAATGGTTTCTGGGTCAGCAGCAGGGTTTTTATATAAAAACTTGTGGGAATCAGGGACCCAGTAGTATCTGTCTGGTTTAACTGGGGCAGGAGGCAAGGAGTCTGGATTCAGACTGGCTTCTGCAAAAACATCATCCAAAATATCTAAAACCAGAGGAATAGCAAGGGGCCTATGCTGAGGTAGAAGGAGAAACTCCCGGAGCCTTTTCTTAGAATCTGAGTAATCCTGTCCTTCCCAGTGGAAGTGTTCCCTCAAGGTATGCAAGGTTTCCCCGAAGGAATAGTCCTCTGGGGGGGAAACCGAGGGAATTGATTCCTCTGCATCAGAGTCTTCATAGGGAGAATAGGAGTAATCCTGGTCCTCAGAAAAACCTGAGGTAATGGAAGCTTGATCTGAGGAAGGGTAGCCTTCCTCCAACCTGGGTCTTTTTTCTAAGGGGGGCTGAGAACCCCTGATAAGAGTAATTAAATCCTCAGCCATCTTCAGCATCTGCTTTTTAGGCATGGGTTGCTGAGAGGGGGTCTGAGGACCCTGTTTCCTAATTTTCATAGGGGCTTTAGCTTTTGAGTAAGATTTAATGGTAATAGAAGAAGGCCTGAAAATGCCTTCAGAAACTGAAGGCCTAGCTAAATTTTCTGGTTCCCTGCCAAGAGTGGCGTCGGTGTCTAGAGAGGTAATTGGCTCCGGAGGGCCTGCAACTTCAGATGGAAAGGTCGCCGGTAAAATAGATTCGGTAGTCAGGGGCTGCGAAGGCGCCTCACTGAGAACCAGAGATCCGGCGGCAGGCCTAAGCGTGGTCTCGGTATCCGGTTTGGGCCTCGGATGCCTATCTTTTTCTTTGCGTTTTTTCATTAAGCCTGGTGTCGGAATATCCGACGACATGCTGTAGTTAAATTTGTTGCCAAAATAATGAAGGGCGAACTCCGCCCGACGTTTTATAGTGCGTTTATTGAACCTAGCACAAAAGCGCCAGCCCAAGACGTTGTGGTCTGGGCCTAGGCAAGGAATACAGTATGAGTGAAAATCCTTATGCGGTATTGGCTTCCCACAAGAAATGCAATTATTAACTTTGTCTGACATCGGTCTGAGGCAAGAAAAGTTTCCCCAACGGGGTACTTAGCTTTAGAGAAGACTTCGGCTGAAATACTTTTCGGAAATCTCAGGAGCTGGCTGACCAGCACTTGTGAACCGCTTCTGCTTCGGGCACCGCGCAGCGAGAAAGACTGAAGGAAATGGCGTCGGCTGCCTCTTTTATACCCCTGCCGCTCTGACGTCAGGGAAGAAGCGACGACAACCGACGCTGGACCAAGACTTTGGAATTCGGCCGACCGAGGACCCGCCTGACGGCAGGATAACCCATGTGTAATGACTGCAGCAGTATGGCACGATGAACATCATTTAAAAAAAATAAATAGTGCAGAGGTACACTTGAAATGGAAAGGAAATTCACTGGAATCAGGGGAATAAAAATTGTGCTCTCTATGTCAGAATATACAAACAGGTGATATATTGAGCCACTCTGTAGAGCCAACCCTTTTCTTTCTTAAATAGACTTTATCATAAGCTATATCAGCTTTTCAGTACTCTAAATGTACTCCAATGTGTTAGTACCTGAAAAATACAGAAGTCTCACATTATAATTCTCCAGACTGACTCAACTGCCTTCAGCCACTTCCTGCAAGTTCTACTGAAATGGGTCCGGCAAGCAACAAGGGAGTTGTTATTCAACTTCTGCTCCTGTTCCTCTATGTCAACCACAAGGTTTTTCATCTGGTGACCCTACAGCGTTTAGATCACAAGAAGGGTATTTAAGATATGGTTACAGGCCTAAAGGACCTGTTTTTACTGTACAAGAGAGTAAAGTCTAAGCATGCCAGCTGGCTTACTAAACCTACTAAGCAACTCATGACTGCTAGGGACAAAGCTTGGAAAGCATGGGAAAAACAAAAATCCCCCAGACCTCATCCTATACAAACAACTAAGTAATCAAGTAAAATGAACCATCATCAAAACAAAGAATGCTACTTCTTCCTGCAAAACCAACATAAGCAAAATCCCAAAAACATTTGGAGTTCAATTAACTCCTTACTATATTCTTACTATATCCTGGCTCAAACAATAACCCGTGTCCAAATCCAGATAAAACACCCACTGAAATAGTCTCTTTAACAATATTTAATCAATATCATAGCTAACCTTACTACCTCCTTTCCACAAATTAACCCCACCCCTTTTGATCCATCTTCACAGAACTGTGCTACTTCTTCTCCACCTTCCTTTTCTCTAATCACCCATCCCAACCGCTACTATTAAAAAGACTTTTTAAACTTAAACCTGGCACTAACACACCTGACAACTTATCTCCTGAATTCCTACAAATAGCAGCTACTCTACTGCTTATCCTATCAGCATACTTATTAACAGACCTATTCAAGACTCACACGTATCTACAATCTGGAAAAAGGCTTATACTCGGTCTCCATAAAGGTGGAAACCATTCTGATACTTCCAACATCCATCCCATTGCTATCCTTTCATCTCTTTCTAAAATATGAGAAAAATGCATTCACACTCAGCTTAACTATCTGTTTCAAAATCATATCCTTTCTCCTACTCAGTATGGTTTTAGGCCTGATCATAGTACTACTACAGCTCTTATATCCTTTAAATGTACAGCTAACCAGGCCTGGGACACCAGTGAAATTGTTTCATCACTTTCTTGACCTTTCAAAGGCCTTTGATATAGTCACCCACTCTCTTTTTCTCACTAAACTGTCTTACTTAGGGATCTCATCATCCACTTTAAACTGGTTTACCAACTATCTCACAAACAGGCAACAATCTACTAAATGACAACAATCTTTCTCACCATTTCTTAACACAACCACCAGAGTTCCCCAAGGATCCATACTTGCACCTCTTCTGTTTAGTATATTCCTAAAGAACTTTAACACCTCTCTTCCATTATCCAGTAAGCAGATGATTCAGCCATCACCTACACTGCCAAGTCAATACCTGAACTTCAACAACTCACTCAAAATACTTTCACATCTACCAAAACCTGGATGGCTAATAGCCATCTTGCCCTAAACTCCAACAAAACTAAGCTCATGCTATTCACTCAAAAAAAAGAAAACACCACCCTGAACAAGAAATAATTCAGTATTCATTCTCAAAACACCATCATTGAAGAAATCTCAAATACAAAACTACTAGGTGTCACAATTAATGAAAATCTGACCTGCATATTCACAGCAATATCAACAATAATTCATCAAAAGTTGTGTATCCTTTATCAATACAACTACTTCTTAAATTGCTCCTCTAAACTACCCCTAGCCTCCTCTTTTCTGCTACCATCTCAAAATCAAAATTCTCATTTCACCATTGTTCCTCATTATACCAACTAAAGTGGCTAGAGCTTCCACACTACCTTACATATTTACAATTAACCGCTGTACACAAACTTATTTACAAACCATCTAACTGCCCTGCCCACTCCTCTCTACCATCCAAACAGACCTCTCTGATCTGAAAATCAATTACTCCTGAATGTTCAAAAACCACACCTCTCAGCTGGTCAGCTGCTCTACTCTTTTACCATCTCAAAACTGTGGAACACCCTCCCATCATCAATTAGGTGCACTAGCAATCCAGCTTTCTTTAAAAGGTCCCTGAGACAGCACCTCTCCTCTCTCTCTGTCTGTGCACATGTGCCAAAAATCACTCCCCAAAAACAGACTTTCCCCTATTTACTACTCTATCTGTATTCCTCTTAGATAACTCCTTTTATATCTCTTAACTTCTACTTAACTAGACTGCTGGTACTGCCTATTATATTCCCCTCCTACTCAGGGTTAAATCCTTATGATATATTCCTGTTTAATCCACCACATCCTTTATATTACAGTAATACTGTACCCTGGCTCTCAACTATCAACTGCATCCCACCTGTCTTATTGCACTGCACTGTTCATATTATTTATTGTACTGCAATGTATGTTTTGTTAGGTAATGTATTTAGTATGTTATGTTAGGTATTGTGTATTGCGAACATTGAGTATTTACTGTGCTATGCCTTCATTATGTTATTGTTCATTTTACGTGGATGTGTTCATATTGTGTTTTGTGTATTTTATTGTGGAGCTTTTCTCCCCGGACCTCCACTGAAAATTAGATCATTTGGTTGGTCTGATTGGGCAAGATGCCCCTTTTCAGCAGAGACCAGAGGAGAAAAGCTCCATTACAAAATTTAGCAATATAGTGATTAATACAAAAATTACAGGAAAAGTATGATTAATCTTTATACAAACAATTAAAATAATACAAAAAACAAAGAAAAGACATAAAAGTAAATCATAGGAACATTGTACACTAAATATGAAAGTCAAAGATTTAAAACAATTTGTGACATAAGAGAATTCAGCAAGACAGTCATTGCATTATAGACCATTAAGAGGAGTCAGGAACTGGAGGAGAAGCTGAGGAGGAGATTGGAGGGAAATTAGTAGTGAAGGAAGATTGAATGGGGGAAGGTAGAGGTGCAGGTAGAAATATCAGAAATTAGAGTTAAATACGTAGTTGAGGTAGAAAAGAAAAGGGGGACTTAGCCATTGAGAGAGAGGCAAGGAGGAAGATGTTCAAGTGGGGTCATTGCAGGAGCAGATCCAAGAGGTATGCAGGTATTCCTTTAATGCTATTTTAAAACTGTGGGTATTATCGAGTGTGCGAATATGTACAGGAAGTTTGCTCCAGGCAGAGGTGACAGAGTGGCTATAGAGTATCTTACCAATGGATTTGTTAGGTTTGGAGATGCACAACAGTAGTTGTTCAGAGCTACATAGGTTGCTCTCGGGGATATAGAGGGAGATAACATTAGTCAGAAATGGAAAATCAAGGGAATGGAGAAGGATAGAGTGGGTCAGGTGGAGCTGTGGCAGGAGGACTTGGTGTTAGAGTTCAAGCCAGTGAAGTTTTTTTAGGGAAAGACATTGGTGTGTTCTGTAAGGGAGATTACTGGCGAATCATGCTATTTTATTAGAGGTGTGTTCAAGCTTGGTAGTCAGATTTTTTTGGAGTTGGGTGAATAACAGGGCGGCGTAAAGAAGGGTGGGAAGTAGGTATGCTTGAGCAAAGGACAGTTTAGATTCTGGAGTTAGGAATTTTTTGTTCCTGTATAGCAGTCCAAGTTTTTGGTGAGTTTTTTTAATACAGTTATTAATGTGAATGTCAAATGTAAGCTCATCATCTACATAAACTCCAAGGAGTTTAGTACGTGATTCAACTTTGATGGGAGTGTTATTTAGAGAGGAGATGGAGAAGGAGGTTTTGAGATGTTGGAGAGATTAAGGCAGGAAGGGTAGAAGATTAGTTTTGTTAGGTTAAGTAGTAATTGATTAGCAGAGAGCCATTTTTCAACTGAATGCAAAGATTCTTGAGTGAGGATGACTAGGTGAGAAGACTGTCAAATGTGCAGATGATAGTTCAGTCATCAGCATATTGAATCAGAGTGGAGTGAGGACAGGAAAAGTAGAGGTTGTCAGTAAAGATGTTGAATAAGAGAGACACAAGGATGAAGCCTTGTGGCACTCCGTTTGGAACAGAGAGGAAAGGGGAGGCAGAAGTGAGCCATTTAACAGATTGTAGCCGATCGAGGGATAACTACAGAACCAGCTAAGAGAGTAGTTACAACGGCTAAGGGAGGCTAGTTTGGACAGAAGAAGCTTATGGGATACAGTATCAAAGGCTTTAGAGAGGTTAAGGAACAGGCAGAAGACTAATTTGTTATTATCAAGAGGTGAGGAAATTACTTGAGTAAAAGATATAAGGGCAGTAGTGGTGCTATGATGAGGTCTGAATCCATGCTGTGTGGGGTGAGGAGGTTCTCTTGGGTGAGATAAGAAATGAGCTGTGTATACACTTTTCGAGAATTTTAGAAAGGGGGGAAATAATAACAATGGCCCTAAAATTTGAAGGGTCAGTGGAGTTTCCTCCTTTGTGTAGGGGCAAAATGTAGAATTTTTTCCAGACAGCAGGGATAAGACTTTCCTTAATTGAATTACTGATGAGTATGGAAACTGGGTAGGCAATGGAGGAAGCTGCTAACTTAAGATAGTAAGGTGAAAGGTTGTCAGTGGAGGGGGAACAGGGTTTAAGTTTATTGAGAAACAATCGGATAGTTGAAGTGGGGATGGGTTTAATGAAAAAAGGAGTGGAATGAGGTGGCTGTGGAGGGGTGCCATGGATAATGTTAACATTGGGTTTAAGTAAGTTCTGTATGGAGTCAATGAAGAAGGAGTTCAGAAGAGTGGTGGTTTCGATATAGGGGGTGTTAGAAAAGGATTGGGGGGGGGTTACCAGGGTATAGAATCTTGTTGATAGTGGACCAGACTTTTTTGAGTTGGCATGAGAGTTTTTGTTGATATTTTTTTTGTCAAGGTAGATTTGTTTTTTAGCACGTTTCTAAGTTCTCTATAGAGCTGGAGATTTGAGGTAGATTTGTGCTTATTCCAGGATTTTCAAGCACTGTCCCTTTTCTGCATGAGGGAGAGACTATTTTTGGTAATTCAGGGAGCATATTTAGATTTAATCCTTATTTTTCTGATGGGGGCCATGAAGTTGAGAACATTGAGAAATACACTGTTAAATTTTAGAACAGCTTCTTTAAATGGGAGGCTGTGAAGGAAGGACCAATTGATGGAAGAGAGACTTTGAATATATTTGGGTTGGAGAGGTTACAGCAATCTCTATATATGTGAGATTCAATAGCTTGGGAGGAGTAGAGCTGAATAAAAGTTGGGAGGCGATCGCTAAGGGAGTCAGGTAGCATAGTGGGATTATGACAGTGATTAGGATGGTAGGCAAGAATCCAGTCCAAAATAGAGCTGGAGTAAGATTTAGAGTTTATGCGAGTAGGAGAGGTTATAAGTTGTGAAAAAGTTAAGTAGGTTGATGCTAGAGTTTGGAGAGAGCACAGAGTACTCCAGTCAATGTTATCACCTAGAATGATGGTTTCATAGGAGATAGTTTGCGAGATCCAAGCAAGAAATAGTTTGAGGGTAGGAATATTGTCACCGGGAGGTATATAAATGGAGACAAATGCTATTTTCTTTTAAGTTACAGTTAACAATGAGTATTTCAGCTGGCTGAAAACAAGGAGGGGTGATGGGAAATGGGTGAAGGGAGAGCTGTTCTGAGTACAGAAGAGCCACTCCTCCACCTTTTTTTCTAGGCCTATCTTGGCAGAAAATATTGTAACCAGGGGGTAAGATTTCACAATTAGCTATGTGAGGTTTTAGCCAAGTTTCAGAGATGGAGAGAATAACGGGGGTATAAAGTGATAGCCAGGAATGGAGTTCAGAGACTTTCTTTTGGATACTTTGGATGTTGAAAGGCATCATTTTAAGAATTTTAGTAGACTGGGTAGTGAGAAGTTGAGGGCTAGTTTGAGAAGAGGAAGAAAATGCAGTGGAGGAGAAATGAGTGAGGTGAGTGTCAGGGCCTGGACTGGGATGATTATCACTTGAGTGAAGTAAATTGCTTAAAAAGGAAGAGGAACTGGAGAGGAGAGTGTAGAGGTATCAGATTTAAGTTTGGATTTCGAGGGAAGATAATAAGATGTGGGGTACTTAATTTTATAGAGATAGGCATTGTGATGAGTAAAAAGAGAAGGTGATAAAGGGAAAGAATATGAACTTGGAGAATGGCGATGTTGGTGAGGAAGAGTGGGACTGTGACGGAGGTCAGGTAGTGTAAGATGGAGGGATGTGGAGATAGAGAGGAGGGCTAGCAGTGTAATAGTAAGGAGTAGATGTGGTATGTTAGCTAGGTATTGGAGTGGAATGTATGAGGATAGTAGGTGGGTGAAATACAGAATATTGGAAAAAATAAATGGAATGTAAAGTGCAATGTGGAGCAGAGTAGAGAAGAGTTGGGGAGTATGTGGAAGAGAGTTAGGAGGAGTGGGAAGGAAAATTGTAAGGGAGGTAGATTGAGTACAACAGTAGAGAGGAAGACAGGTGGAGCAAGAAGGTGAATGAGTGAGAGGAGGAGCTTGGAGGAAATAAATAAACAGTTATTTATTTTTTTATTTCAAAGTCTAAAAGGCTGTCTGCTACTCTTAATACACTTAACAGACTGACACTATATGGCAAATGTCAGTAATGCAAAGCCCATGATTGGAAGTACAGAAGACATTCCTAGTCATCAACAGTCTTTACTTTTCTACAAATTAATTGAAAGGAAGACCTGCCATCTGTCAAGGTCCACTGCAGTCAGTGGAAAGGCAGCTTGATGGAGACAGTACACATATCTTAATGGCACTGAGAGAGGATTGCTTCTATATACACTAAAGGATATAAATAGCTTTCAATACTAGTCTAAGTACATCTGATGTTTAGTAAAAGTGCAGGCAGAAGTTTAAGGAGAGTCTGGGTGCTTTTTAAGTCCACAATAAAAATCTATGCATAATATAATTATCCCATTATTTTCTGCTCAAGTAATTAACTGTAGATTTTCCATTAAGTGATGACCAGCACCCATAAACCCCAAAACAAATCTCTGATAATGGCAATGCCTTTAGCAAGGGGAGGGATTAAAAAGTTAAGGATGAAGCCTTTGCACTAATTTCTTTATTTTGACCAAAAGCTCTCTACAAGAGAACCCACATAATCTTTCAATAAAGCAACAGCACAGAGGCACTATGAAACATGGGGAACAGA
Organism: Protopterus annectens; assembly: GCF_019279795.1. NCBI lineage: Eukaryota > Metazoa > Chordata > Ceratodontiformes > Protopteridae > Protopterus > Protopterus annectens. Next base: position 1,516,005,861 of record NC_056737.1, read on the forward strand.
CCCTTAAAAAGAAAGAAAATGCCCATATATTGGCTTTAGCATAGCACAGAAAGCTTCCAACACTTTAGTCACTAAAAGCATAAGTGTGCAGAGGTTTCTCCAGATGGTACAATAATCTTGGAAGACATCAAAGGATAATATGCAAGTCTCAACATATTTCTGCTAGGTCTACTGAAAAAGAAACTTGAATGGGACCGGAAAAGATTTCTTAAGTACAGCTGGGGTGAGAAATGCTTTCAGAAGAAATGGCAACAGTGCTACAACTGTATGTGCACTGCAGATGTTCTTCTATATCACTGTTGCAGTATCTTAAACAGAAGGGATCTCCTGCTCAGGGAAGCCTGACGTTTGGCCAGTATACAAAAGCCTAATAATCTTGTATCAGCTGTACATCACATTTATATTCCTTGCAAAGAACATAGGGCATAACAGGGACATACAAATGCAACTTCCCAGAACTTCTTTGCCGCCAGTTCGAATGCCATTACTGCTAGCCGGTCTGAATGCCTTGTTGCTGTACTGAACACTTAGCCAAACCATGTGCCCCGATTCTCATATTCCCCATAAGAATGATCATGAACATTTTGTTTGGGTGCTTCCCAAAATCATATCTCTTGTAGTTTCTGTAAGGCGTTTGTGCCTAAGACACTTGGAAGCCATTTGTCTTCCTTGGCCATTTATCTTGAAAACCAATGGCCTACACAGTTAATCCAAGGTACCACGACAGAATCCTTTAACCCAGATATACTCCCGCTAGGTAAGAAGGCAGCCAAGAAGTCTCAACCAGGTTCCTTAGCTGTCCAGCCTCCACTGGATGTCCCTCTAGAAGTGGGTATTAGCTCTGTAGGTCATTCGGTGTCTGCATCAGATTCCTCTGCCTTGATTCCATCAGAGGCCAGCATGGATAGCATCATTTTGCACATCCTGAGCCTTTGCAGGCATCTGCTCTGGATGTTGAAGGGGAACTGACATTGATAATCTCAGAGGATCCTACACAGATTTTGCAGATACTGGTCAGGGAAGAGGTTTCAGGTTCTCCTAGTGAATCTCGCCAAGGGTCAGAACCTCCGATATTTGTTGGGGCTGATGTCCTTTCCAAGAAAAGACAAACTGAAGCTTATTTTGGTCCATCCTAAGTATCCTCAAAGGGAATGGCAAGAGTTTAGTCAGGGCTTATTTTCTGCTTTGATGACCCTAAAGCCTCCTCAAGGGGTTTCAGTACCTGCTCATCCTTGGATCTCTACCCCTTCTAAATGAATTACGGAACCAGATTCCACAGATAAGGATTCAGTGTCTGATGAGGAGTCTTTGTCTTATTTTTCACAGATGCCTTTGCCTTTGTCTTGGGGTTCTGATGAAGAGAAGTATGCTAAGCCCAGAGTCTCCTTTTGAGGAATTGCCCTTTGGGGATATAATTGTTAAGATAGAGTACTTTAATTGGGATTCTTCTCAAGTGTCTGATATTCAGAGAAGATGAGTTGCTTGAGGTGGATACTCCAAGACCATCGGCAGTTCTTCCTGTGTTGGCTGCCTTGTTAGATACTTTCATTGCTGCTTCCAAGTCTCTTGATTCTTAGCCTCCTGCTTCTAAGATACCTGATAGGTCCTATAAGGTTCTTGAGGAATATCAGTTTTTATTTAAATGTTTTTCTGATGATCCTGCTGTAGTGTCAGTCTCTTCTGAAAAACTTACTAAACCTTTGCCCTCTTACAAATTTTGCCTTCTGATATAGACAGCAGGGCAATGGAGAGAATTGGTAAAAAGTTTATACTGCTTCTACTTGGGGTTTTAGCACTGTTAATTACCAGACTTACATAGGTTTATATGTTGGTACTAGGCTAATCGGCCCTAGGGCCTATACAAGTCTAGCCATAACAAATCCCTGGATATTTCTTCCCAAAATATTTACTTCCCTGGGCCCCTGTCGAGCAGGGCGACTGACGTGATCCCCTGGGTGAATTTCCTATCTCTCATCCAATCGTCAAGGTTCCTTTTGAAGAGGGCCAAAGAGGTGCTCTGCTTGACTGTATGGGCAATCTATTCCACAGTATGGGGAGTCTCTGGGTCAGAAACCTATCCCTCCAGCATGTTTTGTTCACTGTGATGACAAGGTTTAGATCCCAGGAGTGTGTGGCTCTGAGGGATTAGGATTTTTTTAAGTGGAGTATGTCCAACAGCTCAGGGTTTGACATGGCCTTGTATGTTAAGCAGAGATCGCCTCTGAGTGGACTATATGCCACAGAGTATAGCTGGAGTTTTTTTTAGATGGTCAGCATAAGGCATCTGCTTTAGGCCTGTGATTCTTTTAGTGAGGTATTTCTGCAGAATTTCCAGCTGTTGCCGATGTCTTGTGAGGTACATACCAAATGGGGCATTGTACTCTATAATGGGTCTACTAAGGGATGAGTACAGTGGGACAATGACCTCCTTTTTTCTGGATGAAAAGCCCTTAGTGATGAGGTATGCCACATAGAAGGATTTCCTGACTGTTGTGGCAATGTGGTTATCGAAGGTGAGACCACTGTCCACCTGTGTCCCTAAGTCTCTCATCACACTTTTGGTGTTTAGTGTACTGCCACCTATGTGGTAATTCATGGGTACATGTTTTTCCCAAAGGGGATAACTATACATTTCTTGGCATTTAGATTGAGCCCATGACTCTGGCACCAAACATCTGTTTCTGTAAGGCCCTTTTGTAGACTATCCACATCATTTGGGGATTCAATAATGGCTCCCAGTTTGCAGTCATCTGTGAACTTTGTTACCCAGAGTCCCTTAGTGTTGGCCTGTACTTCAGAGAAGTAGATGCCCAACAAGAGCAGTCGCAGGACTGAACCCTGAGGTACTCCACTTGTCTGGAACTGGATTTGGAGTCAGCTACTTTTACAGTCTGGGTTCTGTCAGTAAGCCAGTTGGCAACCCATCAAGTGACGTAGGGATTTATGCCCAGCTTAGTAAGTTTATCTATGATTCTAGAGTGGGGGATGGTGTCGAAGGCCTTGGTGAGGTCCAGATATGCTGTGTGGGCCGCCTTACCCTCATCCACAGCACTGGAGACTGATTTGAAGAAGTCAATCAGTTTCAGGAGACAAGATTGACCCTTCACGATCTCAAACTGCATGGGGTCCAGTGTTTGATGGTTGCCAATGTTTTTGTTTATAAGTTCCATGATAATGTGTTCCATGCCCTTACAGATCAGGCTCGTCAGACTGATGGGACGGTAGTTCCTGGGATCCAAGGTGGATCCCCCTTGTGGAGTGGGATAACTGTAGGCTGACCAGGTAAGCTCTGTCCTTGACTGCTTAGGCATGGTAGCTAATTTTTGGGCTCCCTGATTCTGAAGGCAAATCCTCTGCCTTATGTATTTTAGGCTCTGCTTCCCAAGTGGCTCGCCAGTGTAGCTGTGATGCTGCTGATGTTTCTTCAAGGGTTGCAGCTTAAGGGTCTGTCATGAGCCATTATTCTTGGCTTTGTCTCCAGACTCTGCGTGAGGACATTAAGAACAATTTGTTGGATGCTCCTTTGGATAATAAGCATCTTTTACTGCTGCTGACAGATTTAAGTCTCTTCAAGAGAAAGGCAACGCCTTGCAGGACCTCAAACATATTTTTGTCTCTCCTATCCATAAGTTCCAGAGGAATTATCCTTTAAGATCTGTTTTTGTTCAGAGGCAACCCTACCAAGCCTCCAAGGGAGGGAAGGGTGGTATGCGGGCCCCCTCTGTTAAGGCTTCTCAGATTTATGTGGCTCAGAAGTCTCCTTTATATGATAAGCCTGCTTCTCTTTGACAATTTGCCCCCCCCCCCTTAAACTTTGTCCCTTCGGCTTTCCCTTTGTCTTCCAAAATGGTGTCTCATCACTTCAGACTCTTAGGTTCTTTCAATCATCTGTCAGGGTTACTTCATGGTATCATGGTCTCTCCCTCCTTTTTCAGGGATTACTCAACTGCCTCTAGAGCAACTTCCTCATTTGCCTGAGGCTCTAGGGCCCTTTGTGAACCAAGGAACCATTCAACCTGTTTCCCCTTCCCAAGTGGGAAAGGGTTTTTATTCCAGGATGTTCCTGGTTCCTCAAAAGGAGGGCACTTGGGAGACCTATTCTGGATCTCTCCTTGCTGAACACCTTTATCAAGGTCTCTTCTTTTTGGATCCTTACTATTGAAACCCAGTTTCCTTTTTTATTACCCCAGGCTTTTCTGGTGTATTTTGATCTGAAAGATGCTTACTTTCACATCCCTATTCACCCTCTTTTCAGGACGTTTTGATGTTTCTCTGCGTCTTCCTTTCATTTTCAGTTGTCTGCTTTGCCCTTTGGCCTCTCTACTGCCCCAAGGGTATTCACAAAATGCCTAGCTGATTGCTTTTTGTAGGTTCTAAAGCATTCAGATTTTTCCTTATCTAAACGACCTGTTTCTTTAGGTCCCTTCTCCCAGTCACCTGTTACAGGATCTGGAGTTCATTATCTCTCTTCTTCAAAGTTCAAAGTCTGGGGTTCAATATCAACTTTTAAAAGTCTGTCCCCAACTCATCTCAAGATCATGTGCATCTGTGATGCAGGATTCAGACCATGATAATGTTCATCTCTGTTCCACCTCCAAAAGCTTTGTCACTGACCACCTTCTTTCAGTCTCTTCTTCCTCAGACTGCCATGCCAGCCAGGGAGTTTCTTCACACCCTGGAATTTATGGCCTTTTCTGTTCCAATACTTTCTCTTTCCAGACTGCATATGCAGAAGCTTCAATGGTACATCAAGTCACTTTGGCTACAGCACTGTCACCCTCTGGATTTCAGTGTACCTCTCTTTCCCTATCTAAAGAAGGATTTTGAGTGGTGGATTCAACAGTTTGGTCTCAACCCAGGCCAGGTATTTCAACCTCCAGTACCTTCTCAAGTACTGTTCACTCATGCCTCAGACATGGGATGGGGGGGGGGCTTTTTTTAGTTACCTGAAAGTTCGGGGTCTCTGACCTCTCCATCAGAAGTCAGACCATATCAACATCAATGAGATGAGAGCTCTGATTCTGGCCTTTCAAGCTTTTCACTCCATGTTCTCTCCAGGCCTCGGTGACGGTGTATGCAGACAACACTACAGTGATGCGGTATGTCAACAAGCAGGCAGGCACAAAATCTGACCACCTCTGCAGGATGGTCTTCAAGCTTGGGTGGTGCTCTCAGTTATCAGTTAATTTTTAGGCAGTATACGTTCCTTCAAAGCACAATCTAGTGGCAGACTCTCTGAGCAGGTCCAAAACACAGGTTCATGAATGGATGCTTCACAGAGATGTGTTTCTAGCCATTGTCCATCGGTGAGGTATTCCTCAGGTAAATCTTTTTGCCTCCCTTCTGAACAGATAGCTTCCTGTCTTCCATTCCAGAGTGCCATGCCATCTCGCGTGGAAGATGGACACCCTTTCTTTTCCTAGGAAGGGGATGTTTCTTTATGCTTTCCCTCCTCTTCTTCTACTTCCAAGAGTCCTGCAGAAAATTCAGATGGATTTCTGAAAAAATCTTGCTAGTGACTCACTTTTGGACAAGGCAGCACTGGTTCCCTCGCTTAATGGATCTGGCCAGGGCAATCACCACAAATTACCTCACCAGTTGATTTCCTTACACATGACAAGGAGTCTCTCATCCATCCTCACTTGTCCACTCTTCAACTGACACTGTGGGTGAGGGGGGTTTGATCCCTTTCATGCACCTCTTTTCTAAGGATATGCTCAGGGTTTTACAGGAGACAAGGAAATCCTCAACCAGAAAATCTTACACATCCAAATGGAAAGATTTTCTGTCTGGTGCAATGCTCGTAATTAGGGACCTTTTTTAGTGGTAGTCCCTCTGGTTCTCTCAGAGTTGCTCCAGTCTGGCCTGGCCTATTATTCTGTGAAGGCCCATTTGTCAGAAATCTCTACTTGTCTGCCCTTGAATCCTCCTTTGACGTCTTGTTTTTTTGAGGTCATACAATTTTTTAAAGGCATCTTGCATATAAGGCCTCCAAGGGAACCTATTCCTCCTCCTTCGGACCTTAATTTTCTTTTCAGAAAAATTGACATAGGCTTATTTTAAGCCTGCAAATTCTGCTTCTTTGCAACGTTGTACCTAGAAACTGTTTTGCTGCTGGCACTTACTTCTGCTCAGAGGGTTTCCGAGCTCCAGGCCATTATGGGCATTCCGCCTCCTTTGTTTTTTGACAGGGACAGGGTGCCCCTTCGTACTAATCCTTCTTTTATGCCCAAGGTAGTAAATGAGTTGTCCTTGAATCAGTCAGTACAACTCCCTTCCTTTTTCCCTTCTCCTCAGTCTGCAAGTGAGAGGGTCCTGCATACCTTGAATTTGCACAGACCTCTCAGGCACTGTTTGGATAAAACTATGGCTATTCACAAGTCTGATAAGCTTTTTGTTTCCTTTCATCCCATGACATTGGGTTTAGCTGTATCTAAGCAAACCATCTCCTCCTGCATATCTAAGGCCCTTCCCTTTGTTATACTTTTCATGGTAAATCTCTCTTTACTTCTGTTAGAGCTTATTCCACTAGGGCTGTTTTCTCTTCTGGTGCCTTTTTCAAGGAGCCGGACTAATGCAACCCTTGAAGCTGCTACTTGGTCTTCAGTGCATTCTTTTACTAAACATTATAAGTTGGATATGTTTTCAAGTGCCACATCAGTTTATGTTGAAACCATTTTATGTGGATTTGTTGAGATCTCTTCTCAGACTTCCATTATGTTTCATGAGCTTTTTTTACTCTCCCTACAGTGAAGAATAATGCAACAGTGATATAGAATGACATAGTATACAGTTGGGTAAAATCCTACCATAACAGTAGATGCCCTTCTCTTCACTGTTGCAGTATTTGCTCCCTCTCTCTAGCCCCTTCGTTTGTTCTTGTTTTTGCTTTAGATTCCCTTCTGTCTTTAGATTCCCTTCTGGTTGAGGGTTTCCACTTTTTCTTCTGCATTTTTCCTGCCCGATGTGCATGGACTCCTTTGTCCCATGGAGACTGTTCTCTTCTGGGGCAATTCAGTTCTCAGTAGTTGCGTCCGTATGTCCTGTTTCCGCCCTACGTTCTGCTTGGGGAGCATAAATGTGACGTATGGTGCATACAAGTTCATTAGGCTTTTGTAATAAGTGGATATAAAAAGTGTACACACCCCTGTTAAAATGCCAGGTTTTTGTTATATAAAAAATGACACCACAATAAATCATTTTAAAACTTTTCCCACCTTTAATGTGACCTATAACCTGTACAGTTCAATTAAAAAAACAAACAAATCTGTTAGGGGAAAAAAATAAAAAACATACAATAAGCTGGTTGCATAAGTGTGCACACCCTTAAACTAATACTTTGTTGAAGCACATTTTGATTTAATTACAACATTCAGACTTCGTGGGTACACACTTGCCATCAATTAAAGAGAATCTGATTAACCCCAAATAAAGTTTAGCTGTCCTAGGATTTTCCTGACATTTACTCAGTTGCCCACTACAGCAAAAGCCATGATGCGCAGAGAGCTTACAAAAGCATCAAAGGGATCTCATTGTTGAAAGGTATCAGTCAAGAGAAGGGTATAAAAAACTTTCCACAGCATTAGATATACCATGGAACACAGTGAAGACAGTCATCAAAAAGTGGAGAAAATATGGGACAATAGTGATGTTACAAAGAACTGGATGTCCCTCCAAAATTGATGAAAAGAGAAAACATAAACTGGTCAGGGAGGCTGCCAAGAGACCTACAGCAACACTGAAGGAGCTGCAGGAATTTCTGGCAAGTACTGGTTGTGTACTACACATGTGACAACAATCTCTTATATTCTCCATATGTCTGGACTATGGGATAGGGTTGCAAGATGGAAGCATTTACTTACACAGAAAAACAACTAGGCCCAGCTACAATTTGCAGAAACAATACATTAAGTCTCCCAAAAGCATGTTGGAAAATGTGTTATGGTCTGATGAGACCAAGGTTGAACTTTTTAGCCACAATTCCAAAAGACACGTTTGGCGCAAAAATGACACTTCGCATCACCAAAAGAACACCATCCCCACAGTGAAGCGTGGGGTTGCTTTTCTTCAGCTGGAACTGGGGCTTTAGTCGAGGTGGAGGGAATTACGAACAGTTCCAAATACCAGTCACTTCTGGCCCAAAACCTTCAGGTGTCTGCTAGAAAGCTGAAGATAAAGAGGAATTTCACCTTTCAACATGACAATGACCCCAAGCATACATCCAAATCAACAAAAGAATGGCTTCACCAGAAGAAAATTAAAGTTTTGGAAAGGCCCAACTAGAGCCCAGACCTAAATCCAATAGAAAACATGTGGAGTGACCTGAAGAGGGCTGTGCACAAGAGATGCCCTCGCAATCTGACAGATTTGGAGCGCTTTTGCAAGGAAGAGTGGGCAAATATTGCCAAGTCAAGATGTGCCATGCTGATGGACTCCTACCCAAGAAGACTGAATGTTGTAATTAAATCAGAATGTGCTTCAACAAAGTATTAGTTTAAGTGTGTGCACACTTATGCAACCATTTTATTGTACTTTTTTATTTTTTTATATTTTTCCCCTAACAGATTTGTTTTTCAACTGAATTGTACAGGTTATAAGTCACATTAAAGGTGGGCAACGTTTTGAAATGATTTACTGTGGTCTCATTTTTTTATATCACAAAAACCTGGCATTTTAACAGGGGTGTGTACACTTTTTATGTCCACTGTACTGGCTGAGCATCAGGTTGCCCTGGGTGGGAGATTCCCTTCTGTTTAGAATACTGCAACAATACATCTACTGTTACGGTAAGATTTTGCACAATTGTACTTTCCTGACACAGACAAGTATGGTGACTCTGAACCAAATTATGTCAATGGGCCAGTCATTTGTATAATGTAAATGTATAAATGGAAGTCAAATAACCAAAACTCTATCACACCATTGTCAGACCAAAACAAAGACGAAGGTGGTCAAGACCTTATTACACAATCTTTGGGTGGATGAGTCTTTTGGGTGAATCAGTCTGCAACCAAGAATGTTTATAAAATCACTTAAATACAAAACCTAAAAACATACCTGCTGATGAACATCTAGTCTGATGTCAAAGAAAACTGCCAACTAAACTCAGTCATATACTCTAACAGGTAGATAGCTGAGAAATTGGAAAGAAAGAATGGAATTAAGTGCTTCATTAAAATACCACTGTGACAAGTTCTGCAAGTAAAAGCTTTTAAATTCTTGTGAGTAAAGGATCTTCATAAAGTCTTGTCAAATGACAGCCTAAATCATCTTCCTTTTTTTTCAGCTGTTCTCGTTAGGGGTCGCCACAGGGGATCATCGTTTCCATTTCTTCCTGTCCTCTGCATCTTTCTCTATCACACCAACCATCTTCATGTCTTCTCTCACCACATCCATAAACCTTAACTTAGGCCCTTCCTCTTTTCCTCTTACCTGGCAGCTTCATCCTTAGCATACTTTCCCCATTATACCGAGCATCCCTCCTCAGCACATGTCCAAACCAACACAACCTCGCCTCTCTGGCTTTGTCTCTAAGCCGTCCAACCTGGGCTGACCCTCTAATATACTTATTCCTAATCCTGTCCACCCTTGTCACACCCAGTGCAAATCTTAACTCTGCCGCATCCAGCTCTGACTCCTGCCTTTTTGTCAATGCCACTGTCTCCAACCCATATAACATAGCTGGTCTCACTACCCTCTTGTAGACCTTCCCTTTCACTCTTACTGGTACTTGTCTGTCACAAATCACTCCTGACACTCTTCTCCACCCACTCCAGCCTGCCTGTACTCCCTTCTTCACCTCTCTTCCACACTTGCCATTACTCTGAACTGTTGATCTAAAAGTATTTAAACTCATCCACATTTGCCAACTCTACTCCCTGCATCCTCACCATTCCTCTATCCTCCCTCTCATTCACACACATATATTCTGTCTTAGACCTGCTGACCTTCATTCCTCTCCTCTCTAGAGCATATCTCCACCTCAGTGATAGCCTAAGGATAAACCTACTTTCACAGACATAGAAACATGCTTAGATGCAAGCATGCTTGCAATAACAATCTCCTACAGATAATGGCACAGACTGGTTTCAGATAAATGTAAGCGAGCGAGGGGAACCATTAGCTTTTGTTAAGAACTGGCACAACAAGAACAGGAGGAAAGAATGGACTGATGTACATTGTCTGGGTTGGTGCAGAGTATGGTAAAATGGATGCAGGAGAACACTGTCTGCAGGCACAGAATGAGACCACACAGCAGGTTATACAGCAAGAAAAAAAAAAGGATCAAAATAACATGTTTGCCAAGGAGTGTTAGGGGAGGCAGACAAGGGGGCACAGACAAGAAGAAAAAAAACATTAACGGATGGGATGGTGAAGTGAGTAAACTTCTGCAAGGAGGTGAGAAGAATGTTATGAGAAACAAAGACAAAATAATATATAAATAGATATATACATGGATAAACTAGTCGCTTTAGAGGGAAGGAGTAAGCCTGTACAAATGCTGGACACTACAGTACATAAGTAAAAAATAAATCAATAAAAGAAACCCTAGAAGAGAGTTGGGATGAGAAAGAGCAAACGTTAAAGCTGAGCACAGAGACACTTAAATATCAAAAGATCTGGAAACAGATTTTAATCATTAGGACAGTGGATTATACTACGATGACCTCTTTGTTGAAAAGGTCTGTCCTAAGTTTATTTATTTATTGATTGACATCTGTTGACCGGGAAAGTCCACTGGGTCAAAAACCCATTTTCAGTGGAGACCCGGGGAGAAAAACTCCACATGTATTACAAGTAAAATAAATATAACATACATGAATCTAACATGAGCAAGATCAAAAATTACATGTATAAAAGAACATATATACAACATTTTGGAACAGAGTTCTCATTCATTAAGCACAGGTTTATAAGTTACATATTTAGACAGTATAGATATGACATCAGTACTATCTGTAGTGAGAGTCAACAAAAAGAATTGCATTGATAGTTAACAATTAGAACAAAAAGAAAAAAAAGTGGAGTTATAGAACGTTGATTATTCATTGCATAGTACAAGAGTTTTTGATGGACTGTTTATGGTGGTTGGTTTGTTTGGCAAGTTCTGACAGAAGTGTATAGTACAATGGTTATACAGAAAATGGAAGATATCAATTTAGTTTTAGCTGATGGTCAGCTGCAAAACAGTGGCTTTGCTTTGCTGTTTTTGACCCACAACAGAAGAGTTAGCATAATGCTGTCAATATATTTGATAACTAAGGCTGGAAAATTTGGAAAACTACCAGCAAACTGGAAGTGAATAACAGAATTTAAGTTGGGCTCTGTGAGTGGAACAACAACAACACTGACAAGATCTGAGGTAGGAGGTCTGTCTTGCTAGTATGTCACTCCGTCAGTGCCTGTGACAGGGGAAGTACTACCACGCAATCAGAATTGTTATGAAACATTAGGAATCATTTTTGCCACAGCGTCACCTGCTAGCTGGCTGTTTGTGACAAAAAAGACCTAGTGACAACCTACCTAAAAAATTATCCATATTTTCAATTTATAAATTTTTAAGACCATTACCTTTCACTCTGATTTGGACCTTAACTTCAGTACATTTAAATCTCTGATTTACACAACAGATTCCAAAATATTCAAAATATAGTCAGAAGAGCTTAATACCAGCATTGAAGGGAGTTGCTGAAGCTAGTATATTTACACTGAACCATAAATAAAAGGCAAAGTCCCCAGTAATACACTATTTATGTAACTAGACGTGCTCTATGGGCCTGTGTTCTGCATTTAGCGCTTTTTTTTTTTTTTCAGTTCTAATTTTCAGAGTTAATGATGACTGGAGTTCGTGTTTGGTTCGTCACCATTCTGCTCAGATATGAGGAACACTATCATCAACTGGAGTCTGTATGATTAATGGTTCATAGGTGTGTACTAGGCTAATGGCCCTGGGGCCTATATAAGCCTAGCCCAAGTAGATTCCCTGGGATCATGCTGCCCAAAGTTAGTTCCCAGTGCCCCTGTCAAGCAAGGCCACTGAAGTGATCCCCGGGGTGAACTTCCTATTGCCCACCCACTCGTCAAGGTTTCTGTTAAAGAGGGCCAGTAAAGTGCTCTGCTTGACATGAATGGGAAGTTTGTTCCAGAGTATGGGAAGTCTCTGGGTTAGGAACCTGTCCCTCCAGCATGTTCTGTTTATTGTGGCAATGAGGTTAAGGTCCCTGGAGCTTGTGGCATGGAGGGATTGGTATTTCTTTAGGTGTAGCATATCTAGCAGCTCTGGGTCAGACAAGGCTTTGTAGGTTAAGCAGAGATCGCCTCTAAGTAGGCAATAAGAGAGAGAGTATAGCTGGAGTTTTAGGAGTCTCTCCGTATAGGGCATGTGTCTAAGGCCTAAGATCCTTTTAGTGAGGTATTTTTGTGGCCTTTCCAGTTGTTGTAGGTGTCTAGTGAGGTACATACCAATGGGGAGTTGTATTCTATAATAGGTCTAATGAGGGACGACTCCTACTGCCTTCTCTTTTCCCCCATCCCCCTCTTTCCTCATACAGGTTAAACTGCTGCAACTTAGTACAGGCATCATTTTCGAATCTAGGTGCTTAGGATTTCCCTCTGTCTTCCCCCCTTGGCTGACCTGGTGTGACTCAGTGTAAGTTTCTTCATTGTATGGATTTTTTTCTGTTTTTTGTGTGCAACTGAATGCCCTGATGCTAAATTCTGATACTGCACAGACTGCTCTTTTTTTGTTGCAGAAGCTCTACAAGTAGCTAGTGACTTCACTTAATTTCTGTGGCAATACTTGTATTTAAACTGAACCTGTAGCTACAGAAAGTGTACAATCAAAGCTACTACTGCATATGTTTTTAATGTTTAAATTGCACACACACATTGAAGAAGTGCTTTTATGACCTGAATAACTTGTGCTAGCTATACCTGAATTGCTTTTACTGACAATTTTCCAGTTGTACAATTGTGAACGATTTATTTAGTTTTACTGGTATATTTTTAAAATCTGGCAAGTGTTTTATTTACTGCACTGCTCTCTTGCTTAGGTTTCTTAGCTATAAATCCTAGTCCATTCTGAAGTGTGCTACTTTACCCCCCCCCCCAAAAAAAACCTTTCTGAATGTACTATTATAAAATAACTGCCTGTTGCTGCCTTAATGCTTACCCTAGAATCTCTGCTTTTCTCTTTTCCTAGTTGAACTTCACATTTACCTACACTAGCATACTGCAGATCCTGCATAACGGTGTCTAGAGGACTGCAATTGGCCACCACAACAAAAACTTTCTCCCCGCAATTAATCAGAGCAGGTTACACATATAAAAAGCATATGTTAAGCTTTCTCTTACACTGCTGTGTAATTAAGCAAGTCACCATTTTGGTCAGCCATAGGGCTCTTTTCTACTTGAGTGTTTGCCTCCTTCCCCTGCAACTAAAGTACACCGACTCTTAGAGTTGTCTCTCTGACCCTAATTTTTACAGGTATACCTTGTACCTTTCTGACTTTCTAACACTCAGACATAGATTCCTGTTGAAAGCTTTACTTACTTGTCTGACATTTGAACAAGTAACCCTTGTAAAAATCCTCAAAATTGTATACTGTTGGTCTGTCTTGCCTGCTAAACATAAGTAAAATTAAAGTGCTGAGTGCAAGTAACATTAAAGAGCTGAGTGCAGATTTTAGGTCCTTACATTCAACTTACCTCTGGTGTGGTGTCTCGAGTCAATCAAAGTATCCCCTCTAACCGTTCCTACTGCCTTCATTTTCTCCCACCCCCTCTTTCTTCATACAGGTTAAACTGCTACAACTTAGTACAGGCATTGGCTCATCCCTGCTCCACTTCGCACCCCACCCTGCCCCCAAATTCCTCCCGTCCCTGGTGCTGCTACATTTATTGGTACTAGACCACACCCCACTTTTTTAAACCAATCAGTTAACAACTTGTCACTCAACAGCACCACCCTCAACCTGATACCACCAGTCCTCCAACTCTACTATTCCTTTTGCCCAAGTTTCAAGTCTCATTCAGTAGGTATGCTATCACCCAAAATAGTCCTATTAACTCTACTTCTACCCCTTTTACTCATCCCATACCTCCTAACTGCCTACGAATGTCAGGATCACCCAGGTTTCCACTACCCTAAATTCCAAACATCCATCCTATCTACAACAGATAGTAATGCACCCTTACTCACTCCCCTCTCATGCTTACCTCCTTAACCCCTAAATACTACCATCTTACTAGAACTAGTTACATTAGTCATAAAACTAGACACTATTACAAAACTTTATTCAAAATCTTAAAACTCATACTCAGGATACACGACAACCTCACAAAGAACGGCAACATCCACCCAAACCCTGGTCCATCCCCACCTGTTGACCCTAATGCCCCTACTATATTCCCTACCACCATAGCTCTAACAAACAGACCTCCTAACTCACTGCTGGCCTGCCATCTAAACATTAGGAGCATAAATAACAAAACTCAGCACCTGCATGCCCTCTTAGCTGTTCATTCCCCAGATATATTATGCCTAACAGAAACGTGGCTAAAGCCTGCCACCAAGGACCATGGGATTCGGCCACCAGGGTACAATATGTTTCGACTAGACCGTACCACCAGAAAGGGTGGTGGGGTAGCCATACTTTACAAGTCTACCCTATCTGTCAGCATAGACACCCAACAACCACCCCAGTTCAATAATGCTGAAATTCTTCTCAAAGCTACAACTTAATAAAAACAGGGAGGAACACAGAAACCTTAGAAGACTTCTTATATTGGTTGCCTAATAACTACCCCCAAGAAATAATTGTTCTTGGGGATTTCAACACTGACTGGAACACTTGCTCTTGTGAAACCCCCACAATCCACATAAACCTCTCTGGATTTACTCAAATCATAGTTATAGGTTACTACTAAGCTAACTGCCCTTGTGGGCCATTTTAAGCCTAGCCAATTACCCCATGTGAGAATCAAACCCTGCACCTTATGCCTGTAAGGCAAACACCTTAAGCATTATACTAACCTCCCACCCTGAAGAAGTCTGAAGAAGTGATTTGTAATTGTGAAAGCGCCCACCCGGCTTACTAAACATTTCCACCGGTGCTGTGCTCATTCTCTGTGTTGAGATCATTTTGTGGTCTGACCTTACCAGAGAGGACATTATACTAGGGGGTGGCAGCACTCTCTCATATTAGTCAGGAACAGATGCAGATCCAGTATATGTTTGTGCCCCTGGTCAGTGTATTTACAGTCTGGTCCAAGGAGTTTCTATTTACAAAACCCAGGAATCTGTCTGCCTGCATTTTTGGTGGGATATGATTCCCAGTTAATAGTGGGAAAATTAAAGTGGCCCTTGAATATGGGTTTGGGTTAGATAGTGAATGTTTTCAATAAGCTTGAATACATGCTGTGGGTTTCCTGGTTTATAGAGGGGGACCTATAGCTTTCAAGTAAGTGGTATGACATTTTGCCTATGGTGATTTGAATGTTGAGAAGCTCAAGCACATCTTCTTTTACCAGCCTTGTGGTATATTTACTTTAGATGTAAATTGAGGGATACACTAGACAATCTAAACATACTGAAATGTCTAAATTAAGTGCGCCGAGACCGAATAGTGGAAAGTGCAGTTAACCGAATCTACACTATGCCGAATTCGCAAATGTTGAATCCGCTGCTGTCGTGGTGTCACATTCGTGATGTGTGGTGCAGTTTGTAGATTTATCTGGGGTTTCAGGTAAGTGTTGTGTGTTTGAGGATAATGGGTAGGGATTTTAGTGTGTGTGAGTGTGTATGGTGGTGTTTGTTGTGTGTTTGTGTGTTTATTGTGACCTCGGAGTTAGAATATATAAGTAGGGGTGGTGTGGAAGGCACAGCCCTTCACTTGGGGGGTGCAGAGTGGCTTGCCTCCCTGCTTATAGGTAAGTTAAGTGTGTTTGTGTGTGTTGTTATGTTTGTTTAGTTAGGTAGGTGTATGTGTGTGTGTGTGTGTGATTAGGTCCTGGTTTGTCTGTGTGTATGTGAATGGTCACGATTGCGGTGTTTGTGATTGTGGGTTTTCGTGTATGTGGTTTTTCGATTATTCAGTCTCGAAATACTGAAATTCGACATTTCAGTATTTCGAGATTGTATAGAGAGTCCAAATTGAGACACCTCCACTTTTAGTGCCTGACTGTGTCCAAATGTGTGTAAAGCATTATAGCCTTGCACTGCCGGTGTGCTCTCCATGGATTTAAACCATGTCTCAGTGATCGCACATACATCAATATTCACTAGGACGAGGAGAGCTTGTACGGACTGAAGCTTCTTGTTTAGACTCCTTTTGCAGTAACAACTTTAGATTTTCTTAGTTTTGATTTGCTATGATGGAAGCACTTTTAGTTTGGCAATACCAAAAAAAGGCACCATGGAGAGGACAATGTTTTAGCTAATATTTCAAAGCCTAGAGGGGAGAAGTGTAGACCGTCCCTGGCAAAGTAGCTTGGTATTTTGATGATCTCCTTACCTTCCATGCTGACAAATGTTGCACCCTCTTAGAATGAAAGCAGAAATTAAGTCAGTTTTTATAGTCAGTCATCTTATGTTCATATTGTTGCATCATCCTTGAAGAAGGTAAAATGCTGCTCAGTGCTATACTTACACCATCCTGGAACACACAGTCTGAGAGCTCCATAATGACTCTCTTCATATAGTCTAGGAAGGTAGATCTCATGTTATTTATTCCTACATGGACTATGACTTTGAGTCATACTGGTACTTGTAGTCTAATAACATGAGTGTGTGTGTGCAATATGGTGTTATCCTGGCCACTGATAAGCAACTTACTGTGACTTTCTCCTTACTCAGGCTGGTGAGTGGAATATTAGTTTGTCTCTAACAATGAAAATGTTAGATTGTGTGGTGGCTTGCCTTTAGGGTTACCACCTGTCCCACTTTGCGAGGGACAGTCCCTCTTTGGGTAGTTGTGTCCTGCCAAAAAATTGTAAAAATGGCAAATGTCCTGAGATTTTAGGACAAAATTATTTCCTATATTTTGTGTAACAGTTACATAAAACAGTTATTCTGTATCTGAAACACCTAAATGTGATAAGAAACAGAATAAGCAACTAAAATATAATGATAATCTTTTATTTAGGCAAAAAAGTGAGGTTCTGTCCTTTGTACTGGCCATGGGTATGTTTCAGCCTGCAAAATCTGATGTTTGTACCAAAAATGTCCCACTTTGGGCATTTGAACAGGTGGCAACCCTACTTGCCTTATGGGCTTAGAAGAAGTCTCTTCATGAGATGTGGCTGTGTATGTTGATATAGGTGTTGTTTTGAAAGAGTGCATTCAGGGCTGCTGAGTGCATTTGATATGTGTACTTCATCTAGGAAGACTTTGAGGTGTAGGAATGTTACATTTAAGTGCTTCAGCATATGTGGGTCTATGTGTCTGCTTTGTACTGTGTATGTTATGTAGTGTGTGTGTGTACTACTGACAACCTGATTGACATTAGGAGTGCTTTTAAAATAGTTTTTTTGCCTACAGTGACATTGTATAAATACATGTCTCACATATCTTATCAGTTTGTTTGAGAATTAGCTGGTTGTTAGTAAACATGAAGCAATTTCTACATTGCCGCAGGATGTCCATATTCAACAAGCTGGTAAAAAAGATAGTGGGAAAGTTCATATCCATGACAATAGGCCCTTTTTTATTCATTAGACAGTTGTGGTGAGAATATAAAGTAATGTCCGTATAATCTGTTTTGAAAATCTGGGGGCAGTCCTTATCACTGCAAACTAGTTGCCCTGTGTGCAGTTAGGTATTGGTGAAATTGCAAAGGTGATTTTATAGGAAATTTTTAACTCAAGGTGCCTGCATCTATACAGGACACTGCCAAACACTTGAGGGGAAACAACTAAAGTAGACCCTGATGATTTATGGATGAAGCATTTAGGGAGATATTCTAAAGTTAGGTTACACAGCACCTAATCAAGCAGTACTTACTGAAAAGAAAGAATTAGCTTTATCAAGAATGATAAATAGTGGGACTTCATCTAAATGTCTACTGCCTGATGACTACTAGTGCTGGTTTCACCACAGCTTCACACTGCTAAGAAACAATGCCTGTTTGCTTCTTCCCTCCAGAAGCAAAACAGTAGCACCAATCCCAAGATGAGAAGCAGGCCACAGGCTCTTTGGTGACCAACAGTCTTGTCCCAGGTAATGCAGGGTTCTGTAGGCTTGCTGTAGCCTTTTCCTGGTAGATGCCTTGAATAGCAACCAGACCAATAAGGAAAGTCTCACACAGACACTCACTGTCTACTCAAAGACAGTCAGGAAGTAATGTTCTCTGCTCTTTCACCTGCAGCAAAATATAAGCACAAATTCCAAGCTGCCACGCATGAAGCAGTTACCAGGATTTCTGATGATTAGCAGTCTCCAGGAAATAATGTCCATATGTTGGTCCTCTCACCAACAGCAAAACAGAAATAATAATCCCAAGATGACTACTGAGGCACAGAATGTGGGCTCTCCAATAATTGTAGTCTTGGGCCAGATGTGGCAGATTTTAAAGGTGAGATGGGAAAAAATGGGTTAATATCCTAAGAGCTGCAGTGTGCACTAAGCAGTTAGATATGAAAGAGGGAGATACTCAAGCTTCAGCAAACTAAGGGAAGAGCCACTAATTTGAAAACAGCAAGAAAGATTGGATGTGGAGCACTCAGTATTCTGGTTGTATGGAATACAGAGGGATGGCCAATAAATTTAAATAGCTGAAGGGGACTAACTTCACAAAATAATAATTTTGTGCTTAGTGACAATAGCTAATGAAAGAGGAGAGGGATAGAAATATGTGGCCAAAATAAAAATTAAGGGGTGGGCAACTAAAGACACAGTCGAGTTTCAAAACAAAACAGCAAGAGGGTGGGATGGTGGCAAAAATTAAATTTCTGTGCGACTCACAAAAGACACAGCTCGATCTCTCTCCTAGTTTAAATATGCAATTGAAAGCAAAATAGAATTAAAAAAAAATAGAAGGCAATGAAGCAATACACATTAAAACAAAGCAATATATGAAAAACAAATTAATCTTTCCCTCACAGCAGTCTATGGCAGAGTCTGAGTGAGCTTTTCCAGTAAATTTTATATTCTCTTTGTGATGGGTGGTTCTGGCCTTACAAGGTAACTTAAGCAGTTTCTTCCTTGCATTGTATAAATTAACATCTATTGATCATTAGTGGGGTTTGTTGTTGAATTTGCTACTGTATTTGGTCCTGGTTGGAATTGCTCTGCCAATGCATTTTTCTAAATGAGCATAAAGATCATTGGTATAGGTGGTGGCATATCCTGTATCAACTGTGTGATTAGCATGGGTGAATTCTGAAATTTTGGCATACAACTGTAAAAGGTTTGATTTTTTGAAGTCTCATAACCTCCCCCACCAGGACAGGAAAATCCAATAACAAGGAAAGTACCCTAGACTGGATACTCATCAATACCCATCTTCAATCCTATAAATCAGGCACTTTGCCTGATGACCTAAGTGACCACTGTCTCACCTATGTAGTCAAGCTCAAAGTAGACTGCTCCTACCATCCCACCTGTAGAACATTAAGAAACAACAAGAATGTTATTCTCACCAAGTTTCAAAATGAACTTAAGGCATGCAACTGGTCAGTACTAAAACGTCTCACCCTAGATGAAGCAGTAGCATACTTTAACACCAAATTATTTGCTATTCTTAACTCCCATGCTCCCAGCCGCTCTACTAGAACCAAAGTTAATATTGCACCATGGCTTTCTAAAGATACCAAAACCAAAAGTTCACTCAGAAAAAAAGCATGGGCCACCTACTGAAAAACAAAAGCCCCACTTGATCAACTAAGATTCAGACAGCTAAGGAATGACACTAAAAAATCCATAACCTTAGACAAAAAAACACTAATACCATCTACCGCAAAAACACCAAGACAAACCTCAAAAGTTCTGGGCAGGAATAAACAAACTACTCCACCCAGGCCAGACCACCACCCACCCCCCTCAGCTTCCCAACAAACGTCCACAGTAGACATTGCTAATAACTTCAACAGCTTCTTCACAGAGACTATCCAGTCTCTAGCCAGCCAACTCTCTCTCAATGGCTCTAATTCTAATGCAGCCACACCCAGTACACAAACATACTTTACCTTCCAACCTGTTCCTACTCAAATTATTCATGCCCTACTTAAGAAACTAAGACCCACCACCCTGACTGCTGACCTCCTCCCAGCAGACTATCTGCAAAAGGCTGCTGACACCATAGCATACCCCATCTCAATCTTGATCAACAGAGCTATATCTGAAGGTACTGTACCCACTATATGGAAAATCTCCCATGTCATACCTCTCCTTAACGGAGGCAGTTCCACTGAACTCTCAAACTTTAGACCCATAGCTATTCTGTCACCTCTAGCTAAAATTATGGAGAAGTGTGTACACATACAGGTCATGCACTTCCTCACACAGAACAAGCTGTTGTCCAGCTTTCAGCATGGCTTTAAGCCACACCACAGTACTACTTCTGCCCCCCCCTTTCTCCAACGTGATTAACCACAATCACAATAACAAACTATTCTCAGCACTCTTTCTATATCTATCCAAGGCTTTTGACATAGTTGACCACAAAATGCTTATAAATACATTGAAGGCCTTCTCCTTAAACAACCATGCACTCCAATGGTTTCAATCCTACCTGCAGGACAGGCAACAGGCAGTCCTATGGCAGGACAAGCTATCATCTCACCAACCCATCACATTAGGAGTCCCCCAGGGCTTGATATTAGGACCCTTTCTTTTCTCCATCTTTATCAACGACCTTCATTCAGTCATCCCAGATGCTACCTGCATTCAATATGCGGATGACTCCACCTTGATTTGTTCTGACACCTCACCAGCTACTTTATTCACATTAACCCAAAATACCTTCAATACAGTGGAAACATGTCTCTCCAATCAACATCTAATCCTAAACCCCAACAAAACTAAGCTGCTCCTCTTCTCCCACCCACATGCAGGACCCCCTGCCATCCTTCAACATAACTGCTGCCAATGGCACTATCATCTCCCTAGAAGCCCAAACTAAACTATTGGTGTCATAGTTGATAACAACCTGAAGTTTGATGTGCATATCAATCAAACTATCAAAACCATTAATAAAAAACGTGGCTCTCTTTGCAGAATCAAACCTTGCCTTACCCCACTTGCTAGAACTGCAGTTGCCCATTCCCATCTACTATCAACTCTTCTCTACGCCTCACCACTATTCTCCAACTTAAACAAAACAGATCTTAATAAATTATCATCCTGCTATAACCACATTGCCAGATATGCTACTGGCACAGCCTACCAGACACACCACTGTCACAACCTAAATCGCCTACGATGGCTTGAACTGCCTAGCCTACTGCAGTTCAACCAGCTAATAGTGGCACATAAAGTCCTTTACCAGCCAGAAAATACACCCACTCTAAAAACTATTATCAGCTCCTACACCAGCACCAGGCCATTGCGATCATCCACTAGACTCCTAGTTCAAACATACAAATCCAACTACTCAGCTGGGGACTCTCTGTTTGCCAACTCTGTTGGAAAAACATGGAACAGACTCCCAGCTAACTTGACCCTAGAACCTTCACTAACTCAGTTCAAACACAAACTCAAGAAATACTTCAAAACTCATTGGTTATGTCCTTGCACTAACCCGACTAGTGACCTCACTGTTTCTTAGGTGCCTTACCTTCAACAACTTCTAACTTTTTTCTACCACTCCATTTCAGGAAGGGGCAATTGTATAACTGCTGCTCAGTGTGTCTTAAACCTGAATATAATGTTATGTATATATAACTTTGAAAATAATGTTATGTCTTGTAAAGTGTTTTATAATAAGTTAGTACTATATGTGCTACATGCTGGTATTGCTTATGACTGTAATCTGCTTGAAACTAGCATTTACTAAAAGTTCAATGTGTATTATTATCTTGGAGCTTTTCTCCCCGGGCCTCCGCTGAAAATGGACATATATCCAGTCGGACTATCCCGGTCAACAAATGTAAAATAAAATAAAAAAATAAATAAAAAAAAAATTATGACCTCTTTCTTCCTGGATGAGAAACCTTTTGTAATGAGATGTGCCACACAGAAGGACTTTCTGTCTACAGTGGCAATGTGGTTATCAAAGGAGAGGTTGCTGTCAACCTGTGTCCCCAGGTCTCTTATCACACCTTTGGTGTTTAGTGGACTACCGCCTATGTGGTAGTTCACGGGCACCGAATTTTTCCCAAAGGGAATGACAATGCACTTTTTGGCATTGAGCTTAAGGCCACGGTTCCGGCACCAGTCAATGGTGTCAATGAGGCCTTTTTGTAGAATGTCTACATCAGCTGGAGAATCAATAATGGCTCCCAGTTTGCAATCATCTGCGAACGTGGTCAGCCAGAGTCCCTTTGTGTTGGCTTGAACTTCAGAGACGTAGATGCCAAACAGGAGAGGACCTAGGACCAATCCCTGTGGGTCACCACTTGTAACTGGTCAGTAGTCAGATTTGGAGTCCACTACTTTCACAGTGTGGGTTCTATCAGTGAGCCAGTTGGCAACCCATGTTTTTATATAGGGGTTTATGCCAAGTTTAGTGAGTCTATCTATGATTCCTGAGTGAGGGATGGTGCCGAAGGCCTTGACAAAATCTAGGTAGGCTGTGTGAACTACCTTGCCTTCATCCACACCTCTGGTGACAGACTTGAAGAAGTCTATCAGGCAGAGCAGGCATGATCTACCTTTCACAAACCCATAATGAGTGAGGTACACAATTTGGAGATTCCCTATGTCCTTATTTATAAGGTCCATGATGATGGACTCCATAACCTTACATATCAGACTCGTCAGGCTAATGGGACGGTAGTTCCCAAGGTCTGTAGTCGCTCCACCTTTGTAGAGTGGGATGACCGCAGCAGTGAGCCATTCGGTAGGAACAAAGCCTGATATGAGGCTGTGATTGAACGGGGTACTCAGGTGTGGTGCCAGTTCAAGTTGTAATTCATGTAGAACACAGCCAGGGATATTATCAGGTCCCATGGAAGCTGTATTCTTGGCTTTGGACAGTGCAGTTTTTACCTGTGTAGCTGTGATAATAGGGACTTGGCATTCCTTAGGTACTGTGATAGGCCATTTAGGGGGTGAAAAGGGGGTAAAGTTCGCACTGAACCTGTCAGCCAATATGTTGGCAATATCAGTTGGTTCTGTATATGTATTGCCATTGTGCTGTAACTCACAGCAGATCTGAGTATTGCCATGTAGATTCTTGACATAACTATAGAATGCCTTGTGGTTGTCTTTAGAATCTGCAGTAATTTTGTTTTCATAGCTAGCTTTAGAGGATTTGATGATGGATCTCAGTTTTTTGCTGAGGCTAACAAAGGAGTTTTTCCAGTCTTGGGACTTCACCCTTTTCTGCAACAGTTTTTTCCTTCTGTTGTAAAGTTCGTTTATGGTGGGAACCACCAGATTGGCTTCTTGTTTTTGGAGGACAGCGTCAGTTCTGTTTGGTATGGCCCATTTCATGCACTTGTGTATGTGCACATATAGTGCATTGGTGTATGATTCAGCAGTCATGCACCTATTTTCCATTTGCATGGGTGTCGAGAAGTTAGCCATCTCTGTTTTTAGAAGCCCAAAATTGGCTTTGGAGAATTTTTTTACAGTGGTTTCCTTTAGGGGGGTGAGGGTGGGATATGGATATCCATAGTGATTAGCTTGCGGTCAGATCTGACCAGGGAGGCGTTGATTACTGGTGTAGAGCAACGGTCACCCATGTTAGTAATGACCAGGTCAAGGATGTTTCTACCCTGATGGGGGTAAGAATGAATTGGTCCAGGGCATTGGAATTAATGAATTCCAGAAAACATTGAGCAAGTGTGTTGGTACATGAGTAATTTTCCTAATTAATGGAGGGGTATTTAAAGTCTCCCAGTATAAGGGTATTGGGTTGCACCCTAATATTTTCCAGTATATTTAGGAATGTGGAGTGGGAGTCTTGGGACATGGTGGGAGATCTATACCAGGCTTTATTGCAGCTTTACTCAGTGTTAGTTGTACTTGAAATATCTCTGATGCGTTATGTTGGGCTGCTAGTCTGGAGGTGTGCACATCCTTTATGAATATGGAGACACCACCGCCTTTAGTGCTTCGGTCCAGGTTTAGGGGCCGAAAGGTGTGGTATGAATTATAGCCTGGTAGTGCTGAGGTGCTCTCTGGAGCCTTGAACCAGGTCTCGGTCACCGCACAGATGTCGATGTTCTTTATTTTAAGGAGTGCTTTGAGCGAGTGCATTTTGAGATTTAGACTTCTAGGGTCGAGTAGCATAACCCTCAGATTTTGTTTGCTTGTAGCTGTTATGGTGGTAATTTTGCCTTTAGGACATTGTCTAAAAAAGGCACTATAGGGGTGGCAAGAGCCTTGGCCAGCAGGGAATCCCTGGGGTGACAGGTGCAGGCCATCTCTGGTGAAGCATCGAGGTCTGTTGATCATGTCATCCCAGGCAGACAGTTACTGGATCCCCTTAGAATGACACCAGAAACTTAGCCAATTGTTGAAGTCAATCATTTTCTGCTTGTACAGTGGTATCATTCTGGGTGAAGGTAGGATGCTACTCAGAGCTAGGGTCATACCTGCCTGGGCTACAAGATCAGAGAGATCCTCTATGTCTGTTTTCATGTAGTCCAGGGAGGTACATCACAGGTCATTCACACCAACATGGACAATGACAGAGTCATATTTGTACCTGTTGTGGAGTGACCTAAGTGCATGCGTTATGTGGTGGATCCTGACACCAGACAGGCAGCTGACCATAACTTTTTCCTTTTTCAACCTAGTTGAGTGGGACATCAGTGCGCCTTACTATTGAGTCACCTATGACTAGTGTATTGGGTAAGTTGTTTTGCCTTATGGGCTTTGGTTGAGTGGCACACTGTTTATGTGAGCTATGTGTCTCATGGTTTGTGCTGGGATATGGTGGTTGTTTGTGTTTCTGCCTCGGATGTCTCTGTTGCTTGGGCAGATTTTATTGAGAGTCTCCGTGAAAGTAGCTGTGTTTTTGTGCTATTCTGCGAGGGTTGTGGTATGTTCTGGAGCGCTACGTGTTGAATGTGGTGTGGTGCACGTGTTATCCTTCTCCTCCTGACTGGCTAATCCAGTCTTGGCTGGAAAGTGCCTGGCTTCCAATTTGGCTATACATGTCCATCTCTCACAAGTCATAGTGTTAGGAGGTAAGAGGAGAGGGTTGTCTGTGTACATGAGTCAGTTGCTACACTGTCTCAGGATGCCCAAGTTCACCAGGATGACAGGAGAAAGCACAGGGAAAAAGAAGTTATGTACTCACCATAACGTTCCATCTGAGTAGGTACTTCATTTGTCTGCAACCTGTGGGTATCGGATCTGACTTCAGATCCGAGCCGGCAGCTTTCCAAGCTACAAGATCCGAGCTCCTAGCTCCTCCCCCTACCCATAATCCCCAGCTACCTGCTGTATTACCTCAGATCGACTTTTTTGCCTTTTCACCCAACTAATAACCTCGAGAGAGGAATACACCATATCTAATCTCCTGACAAGAAACTTACAGGTGACCAGAAAATCCAGAAAAGGTTCGGGGGATGGCAGGGGGGGGGTCAGTTGCAGACAAATGAAGTACCTACTCAGATGGAACGTTATGGTGAGTACATAACTTCTTTATCTGAAGTAGTTACTTCATTTGCTCTGCAACCTGTGGGACAGAGTCCCCAGCTACACAAGAAAAACCTGGGTGGCCTTTACGGAAGGATATTCCGAAGTACCGCAGAGCCAAAAGAAGCCCTGCCTCTCAAAATCATATCTAGTTTATAATGAGAAATGAACGTATGAGAAGAGGACCAAGTAGCTGCTGAACATATGTCGTCCAAGGGAACCCTGGACCAAAAGGCTGCTGAGGTGGCCACAGACCTTGTAGAATGAGCGTGAATTCCAATAGGGGCTGGTTTGCCTGACGATATGTACCCGTGAATTATGCACTGACAGATCCAATTTGCGATGGTCACTTTGGAAATGGCTTTACCCATAGCTGATTTTGCAAAGGATACAAACAACTGGTCCGACTTGTGAAAATCTTTAGTTCTGTGCAAGTAGAAACGTAGTTGTCTGTGTACATCCAGTTTGTGCAACTTGTATTCCCCTTTGTTCTGAAAATTTGGGAAGAAAACTGGTAAATTTATTGACTGATTAATATTTGACTCTGAAGCCACCTTAGGTAAGAAAGACAGGTTAGTCCTGAGGGACACTCTATCCTTGTGAAAAATAAGGTAAGGGGGTTTCATACACAGAGCCTGAAGTTCTGAAACCCTCTTGGCCGAAGTAATAGCCACTAAGAAGACAGTTTTCCATGACAAGAACTTTAATGGAACCGAGGCCGCAGGCTCAAAGGGTGGACTTGCCAGGGCTTGTAAGACTAAGGTCAAATCCCATGGGGGCACCACAGTTTTCACAGGCGGCTTCAAAAGAAAGATGCCCCGCAAGAAAGTTTTGCATAATTTTGTAGCTGCCAAGGACCCTAAGCCATCACATACATGAAAATGGGAGATGGCTGCCAACTGCACCTTAACCGTAGAAGCACTTGCTCCCTGCCGAAAAATCAGCGACAGGAAGTCCAGAATAGTCGGAATAGGAACTGTAAATGGGTCCAGGCCCTTGTCTTTAGCCCAGATGGAGAAACGTTTCCATTTACTATTGTAAAGTTTTCTGGTAGATGGCTTATGAGCTACGACCAGTATGGTCTTACTGAAGGAGAAGAGATACCGGGAGTCCTAGCCATCATTGGAACTGGATCAACCAAGCCGTAAGCTTGAGGTTCACCAGGTTCGGTGTTTGGCAACCCGCAGGATGCGAGATTAGGTCTGGAATGGGATCCAGAATCCATGGAGGAGCCACACTGCGAGACCGCAGATAAGGGAACCAGATCTGTCGAGGCCAGAATGGGGCTATGAGGATAACTCTGCTCCCCAACTGACAGGCTTTCTGTATGAACTTTATCATAAGCGGGAGGGGGGGATAAGCATAAAGGAGAACGGGAGGCCAAGCACGAACTACAGCATCTCTGGGATTCTCCCCTTTGGGGGGGAAGTATTGTGAAGAACTCGCTGTATTTTGTGTTTAATGGAGAAGCAAAAAGATCGCAGCAAGGCCAACCCCATTTGCGGAAGATCTGCTTTGCAACAGATGGATTGAGAGACCATTCGTACGGAGTGAGAAGTACTCAACTCAGTTTGTCCGCTAATATGTTGGACTGACCCGGAATGTGCGTTGCTACTAGAAACCGGTTGGTGGATATCGCCCATTCCCAAACTCTCATAGCCTCTCGACAAAGGGGATAAGACCTGGTTCCTCCCTGTTTGTTTATGTACCAGACTACTGACATATTGTCCGTCTGGATTGCAACAGTCCCCAGAGGGAGAAGGTCATGGAGAGCTTGCACCGCCCTCATCTCTAGGACATTGATATGCAAAGCAGTCTCTAGGGACGTCCACGTGCCTTGGACGGATCTGCCTGAACAATGCCCCCCCCCCCCCGAGGCGAGAAGAGTCTGTGGTCAACGTGGCTTGGGGCGGGGGGATCACAAAGGGCCTCCCTTCTCTGAGTTCCCGCACGTGGAGCCACCAAAGAAGGGAGTCCTTGCAAACTCTGCTCAGTGGTATCGGAGTGTTCAACGGGTGGAGTGATAGGGACCACTGAACTTGCAGGGTCCACTGCAATATCCACATTCGCAGGCGTGCGTGAAGGGAGAGACCGATCGCTGCCGCCATAGAGCCTAGTGCCCTCAGGACTAACTTCGCTGGTGGGGCAGGACTCTGAAGAAGGGCTAATACTTGATATGACAAGCTGCTCAGCCTGTCTGACGTTAGGGTAGCTCGAGAGATACGGGTATCCAACCTGGTCCCTATGAATTCCAGGACCTGAACGGGGCACAGAGAGGATTTCTGCAGATTTACTGAGATGCCTAAGTTGTGGGCAAGAGTCAGAGCATAATCTCTTGCCACGCAGAGTTGATGCCTGTTGGCGGCGGTAAAGAGCCAGTCGTCTAGGTACGGGAAGACCTGAATGCCCTGAAGTCTCAGGTGGGCTGCAACCACTGCCATGACTTTGGTGAACACCCTGGGGGCTGAGGTGAGGCCGAACGGAAGAACCCTGAACTGATAATAACTGGCCCCCAGCCGGAAGCAGAGAAACCTTCTGAATCGTCTGTCCATCAAAATGTGGTAGCACGCATCCTTGAGGTCTATAGAGCACATCCAGTCATTCTCCCACAGAAGGGGGAGAATTGATTGGAGGGTGATCATCCGGAATTTTTCCTTGGGAATGAATAGGTTCAGAGCGGAAAGGTCTAAGATGGGTCTTAGGTCCCCCATTTTCTTTGGCACCAAAAAGAACCTGGAGTAATAACCCAATCCGGACTGATCTGGGGGGACGGGCTGGATGGCTCTTTTTTGTAGCAACTTCGATACTTCTGAAGCAGCTGCCTCCCTCTGGTACATCGGGGAGGCGTCTGGTCTTGGGGAGAAGGTTTATGAAGGGGATGGAATAACCTCTGGATATGATACGGAGCACTCATCGATCTGTCGTAAGGGACTCCCAATTTGACAGGTGCTCCGTCAAACGCCCCCCAACTGCCTCCAGAGAAGGACAGTCGGGCAAGCCCTCAGGGCTGCTGCGCGGGTCTGTCCGAGAAAGGTTCTCTAGACCCGAAGTTACGCAGTCCCCCTCTGCCTCTGGGCCGGCGTCCACCTTGTCCTCTTCTGCCTCTAGAGGATGAGGGGTCCGAAGCTGGATGGGATTGCTGAGACTTGCGGGACCACAGCTTCTTTTGTCCCCTCTGATTCCTAGAGAAGGATCGTTGGGGACTAGAGAAGCGGACTCCGATGGCAGACGGCGCCTTCCAGCCCTTTTCGCTTTGGACCAGCGTATCGCGAACGGTCTTGCCGGAAAGCGAAGATCCGTCCAAAGGGCACGTTCGCGAAGGATGCCTTGAAGGGATCCTCAAAGTCGCAAAGACGGAGCCAGGCATGACGTCGCAAGACGACCCCGGCTCCACTGGCCCTAGCGGCTTCCTCCATTGCATGGGAGAGAAGCTGCATGGACGTGTTAGAAATGGATTTTAGAGTGGCCGTCCGAGTCAAAAAAACATTCTTGTCTCTGATCGACATGGACTCCAGGGGGGCTGCAGCGTATTCCTTAATCAAGTCTCGCTGTAGCCTGATGGTATGTGCCATATAGTTCAGCGCCCTTATCGAGAAGGTCGCTGAAGCAAACATCCGCTTCCCAATGCGGTCCAGTGCTCGAGATTCCTTATCTGGCGGGTGGACCAAAGAACTCTCCTGTGCAAGTTCTTTCTTGGTGGCAGCCGCCACCAACATGGCATCAACGGGAGATCCCTTGGCCCAAGACTGCCTATATGTAGGGGGGGCTAAGGACTTTATCAGGATGCCTAGGAATTGGCTCCCCGGTGTCGGACTCCTTCCACGCCCTGGTAGTAATTAAGTCTAGCAGGGGGTCAGCAGGAGGGGACACTCAGGAGGTAGATGGGCCTGCCTCAAATGCCTCCAGGAACACGGATTCATCCACTGAAGGTTTTTGGGCAGACCACCTCCCTCTAATATGCAACATTTCGGGGTGTGACCTTGGGGAACCTTTCCCTTCATCTACATCCGTGTCGGTGGTAACGGACTCAGGGGAGTCCAGGTGCCTCCTTTTACACCAACGTTTATGAGGGACCTCCTTGGTGGGGCTATCCGAAGAGGGCTCGTCCACGGGTTCTTGTTCCTCCAAGGGAACTAGTTGGAGGGCTTGAGCAGGCTGTCCCGATGGTCGGATGATGGAGGATAGACCCACATGCAGGGAGGGTACGGGAGGATCCAAAGCCTAGACCGGGGGACCTGGAGGACCTCGACAGTACCCTCTCCACTACCTCAAAAAACGAAGGAGAACTACTCTCGCCAGGCTCCGAAAGCATCCTCCTCGGCTCCGAGGTAGGGATCAGGGTCGAGGCCGATGCAGTCGGCGACGAGAGAGAGGTGCGCTCCGAACCCAGCAGCGCCGAAGACACACCAACTCCCCCGGATCAGACGCTCAAGCCCTCGGCCCCGAGAACTCGGATCCGACACGCTCAAGTGCATAGTCGGCGTCGAAGAGACCAGCGCTATCGGCGCCGACAAATCCCCGGCTCCAAAAGGGTCTGGATCTGATGACTGTGAGACCCAAAAACGAGTCGGAGAAGGAGTGATCGGAGCAAAAATGGGGGCCGCGCTCCCTCCCAGAGGGGGGGGAGGCAAGAGCACCCCCATCTGCATTTGGGTCTGTATGAATCGACGCATCATCTGATCCATGTCCGGTGAGGCTTCTGGTTGATCTAGAAGTCGTCGAGGCAGGCCAGGAGGGCTGCCTTGACGACCTCGAGGGAGACCGGTCCTCCTCCTCTGGCGAAAAGCTGGGCGAACGGAGCCGAGAGGGGGAGGATCCGGAGACCCACGAGGGAGACTTAGTCAGTTTAGATGGCGGGGCTGAGGGTTGAGTCTCAGCCCGCCTTTTATGGGATTTGTGCCCTTCCTTGTCCTTGTGCCTCTTCTCTCTGGAGAAAGAGGCACCAGCATCACCCATGCTCGAACCCAAAGAGGGAGGTTGAGTCCCGGGCTGAGCAAGGGCGCAGAAGGCACCGGGGCTGCCAAAGCAGCCTGAGCCTGAGCAGGAGAGGAAGAAGAAGCCGATTCCTGGGGCAGCTTTCCAGCCAGGATCAGCTTATTCTTCCTATCCCTAAGTGCCCGGGGGTTAAAGGCCGCACAAATTTGGCAGGCCACAGATAAATGGGCCACCTCCAGGCATAAAACGCACTGAGTGTGGCCATCAGCCAGTGAAAGCTTATGGCCACACTCAGTACACTTCGAAAAAACAGCTTTGGGCCCTTCAGCCATTTTAAACTCACTCACACACTCACACCCAAACACTAAGGGGGGAGGGGTGTCACACAGAGGAACAACTAACTACGAGAAAAACTAACTAAACCACCGAAAATAAACCCAGGGGCACTACACTACCTACAACTTCACAAAAACGCTAGAGAAAAAGGACTTTAACAAGTAAACGATCTCACCAAAGCCAGGAGCTCTTCAAAAGATAGCTACTTCAGTCGCGGAAAAAAACGATCTGAGGTAATACAGCAGGTAGCAGGGGATTATGGGTAGGGGGAGGAGCTAGGAGCTCGGATCTTGTAGCTTGGAAAGCTGCCGGCTCGGATCCGAAGTTGGATCCAATACCCACAGGTTGCAGAGCAAATGAAGTAACTACTTCAGATCTGACCTTTACACATGCCTGGATATGAGCTCACTGCCAAACACTCGAGAGGAAACCAATACGTAGACCCTGAAAATTTAAGGAAGAAATATTTAGACAGGTATTCTGAAGTTAGGAAGAAATCAAGCAGTACTTACCAAAAATAGAGAATTAGCTTGTCAAGAATGATGAAAAGAGGGGAGTCACATGAACGGCTACTGCCTGGTTACTACTAATGCCAGTCTCAGCACAGCTTCACTCTGTTGGGATACAATACTCCTTTGCTTCTTCTCTCACCAGGAGCAAAATGTTAGCACCAATCCCAAGAAGAGAAGCAGGCCACAGCCTGTTTGGTGATCTACAGTCTTGTCCCAGATGATGCAAGGGTCTGCAGGCTTGTAGCCTTTTTCTGGTAGATGCCTCGAATAGCAACCAGCCCAATCAGGTATGTTAAGCACAGACACTTGCTCTCCAACCAGAAAAAGTCAAGAATCAATTCACTCTGCTCCTACTCTCACCAGGATCAGACTATAAGCACAGATTCCAAGCTGCCACCTATAAAGCAGTTATTAAGCTTTCTGGTGATCAGCAGTCTCCAGAAAATAATGTAACTGCACTCCTTCTCTCATCAGGAGAGAACAGAAGCACTAATCCCAAGATGACTACTGAGAGGCAGAATGTGGGCTCTCCAATAACTAGTGGTCTTGCAATACATGCTTAAAGGTAAGATGAAAAAAATGGTTTATCCTAAACACTGTAGTGTGCACTAGAGGAGTTAGATGTGAAAGTAGGTAACTTAAATTTTACCTGTCTAAAAAGTTAAGTTTTAGTGGAGAGTTACTATTTTTAAAACAGCAAGATAGGCTGAAAGGGGGTGGTCACTTTTTTATTCTGGTACTAACTGCGGTGGTGGTGCTGTGGTAGCGTTGTCGCCGCACAGTTAGACGTTGCCCGTTTGATTCTCAGTTAGAGCGTCTTCTGTGTGGCGACATGCGTGAATGGGCATTCCTTCGTTGAAGGTTGTGCGTTAGGCCCGGCAAGCCAGTACGTAAAAATATACTGCCAATCATTAGCCGACCGGAGTTCTGCTGTGGCGACCCCTAACCGGGAAAAGCCGAAAGACACAAACAAACAAACTAACTATGGAATACAGTAGGATGGCCAATAAATTTAAATAGCTGAAGGGGAGTGATTTTATAAAATGATAATTTTGTGCTTACTCACACCAACCAGTAAAAGCAGAGAGGAAATGAGATATATGGTCAAATTAACATAAGGGGCTGGCAACTAGAAAGACACAACAGTAGCTGGGTGGGAGGGTAGGAAAAATTTCTGTTTGACTCAAGAGACAGAGCTGTGGTGTCTTTTCAAGTTTTAATATGCACCTAAAAACATTAAATAATGAACCACATTAATCTGAACATAAATATGTAAAAAAAGACTAGGCTATTATTCTTACCTCTGTGTTTCTGAACTTCGAGATAAGACTATTTAGGTGTAGGGGCAGCCCTCCGGCACAGTGGCAGGATGGGACTAACTCAGTTTTCAGTGACTGAAGATCACGTATTGTCTTGGGAGGCTAGTTTTTCCAATTTAGTGCTCCCTTAAAAACAAAAAACTTTATCCACCCCACCCGCTGCTGTTACTGGACTGCTCCATTCTCTGTTTCTGTAATGAGTAAGTCGCAAGAAGAAATAAGAGGCCGAGGGTCAGTGGTAAAGATAAGGGTCAAAAGAAAGAAAAAAAAAAATTAGAGGCGCAGGTTGTATAGCCCATTTCATGGGAGGGTGAACGTTTGGTATCTAGTGGCTCACTCTTCTGATGTTTGCACAGCTACACATGTTCCTGTCATTTAGACTGGAACAGGTATAGCAGCTCACCTTCCATAGCACAACATGTATTCTCTAAGTGCATTTCCCCCTTCAGTGGCAAATGAGATGGGAAAACAAGAAAACTAAAGGTAGGCAAAACAGTAATTCTAAAATTATCAATGGACAGTTTTAAAGGACGATAGCAATATACAAGAATGCACCTGAAAAATATTTTTGTTTTGATGATTAGATTGTCTAAATGAGCAAAGTTAATTTTCTGCAGAGGCCTGCAAAGTAAATCACTATTAAAATAATTAGAAAATAAAAAAAAAGTCAGCTACACGGACAGTGCAAACAATGTAACAAAACTAATGAGCTGTGACAATAGAGTATCAAACCTTGCTCCGCAGAACTACAGCTTGCAACCTCAACCCCTGCACCAACTCCCATATGAGAAACAGTTCAAGAATATCCATACGGTGCAACTTCTGGAAAGTGGTACACGCAGAAATGTTGAAAAGAACAGCAATGACTTTACTCAAACATGCTAGCATGCACTTGAGCACATCAAAAGTAAAGACAAACTAAGCCATCCTATAACTAAATCCTAAGACACTTAGCAAAGCAGGAAGGAAAATGTATAACGGTTGGTTAAAAGCTTTTGCTTTGCAGCAATACAGGCATAACCAGAGTGCATGGAAAGACCATGCCAATATTTACTGAAAATTTATTACAAAAACACTATACAGTCATAGAAACAGTTGCCAGTTATACAGGTATGGAACACACAATGCTAAATTAAAGACATGCATTGTTGAAGACCATAGGGTTCTTGTTGAAAATCAGGAAAATAACTTAATTCTAGGTTACAGGCCACACAACAAAAACATACCAAGAAAAAACGACAGAATACATTTTAATGCATAAATAAACTCTGCTAATATAAAGTGCCTTCCTAGAAACAAGAAAAAGACTATTGTCCATATTTTTCCTTGTATCCATAGCATTTAACAGAAACAGTTCTTCGACTGCATGCATTTGTGTACTGATTTATATTTTCCTATGTCTGATGTAAGCATTTATAATATTTATAAATCATTACCTAGTCACTTCAATCAGACAAATGGTACCCTCAAACTACACTGCTGATATAAGAAACAGCACTTCACAGCAATCTCTTCTGTACTTAGATCCGTAATTGCCCTTTCTGATGAACTGTGAGAGAGCACACTAAGCAATTTATTTCCTACTGCATCCAGTGTCTGATTGTCTATGGTTTCTGATTATTAGCTCCATCAAGCAACTGCTCCTTTGCTGGTGGACTGGGTCATTTGTATTTCCAGCTGAAACTCTAATTTCTGATTAAGTGGTGGTGTCTTATCTAGCGCCATCTCCAAAATCAGAGATTAGGATGAATATCATTACAGCAATGCCTGTCACAGACAAAAATGCATTAAAAACGTACATGCAACCTGAACTGGTACAACTTAATCAATAACTTGTATGAAAATATGTTTTTCCATTTCTTTTTATTCTAGCTACACTCATAGAAAACACATCTATGTTTTCAAAAAAAAAAAATAACCCATTTGCCAAAAGAGAGACAGTATGTCCAGCTTGTATAGTCTTCCATTAGAAGTAAACCAAGTGCAACTAGCAAGCTCTGAGTGCTGCTAAATTACTAGCAACGCTGTATTTTCAAAGTAGAGCGGTTTATTTTAAATGCGTAAAATAATCAATGACTTATAAATATGTAAAATGCTATCATGTGTGCTGAATGACTGCTTTAGTCTTTACCATCTCAGACATACCTCAAAACTGATTTTACTTAGGCAGCATGCTGCGATTTTGCTCTCAAACTTACCCTTGCTCCTCTAATATTTACTGATGTCCATTAAAGTCAGGCCTGTTTGTGGACACATACCTTATTAGTAAATAAACCAAGCCTATACAAAGATTCCTTATGACTAACTACATACAGCCTAGCATATAAAGACCTTCTACTGTGAATAAGAAAGTGTTCTTCTTTCTGACACTCAGTTATGATTTTTAAAGGCCAGTAATATGATTGTTAATGTTCAAAGGTGGAGAGACATGGCCTCGCAGTTGTAGAGCCTGAAATCAACTACGTTCAGAAACCTCTTTTGTTACTGACTAGTATAAGTGAGAAACCTTGTACAGGTGAAATATAACTGCCATGTTGCCAAATGTAAAGCAATTAACTCTTCTTCGGTCATGCCATGGGGGGGGGGACAATACATTACAAAAAGTGTTTCTCTTTGTCCTCACATGACACCACATGCAGACTTCTGCACTGTCTGCACTGCATGTTTTGTGTTGCAAAGTGGTCAGTGTTATTGTTTACATACACTCTCTTATACTTTCTAAAGCATCCTGATACTTAACCGTGTTTTTTCTTACTTTCCAATGGCTTTAGAACTGCAGACATATCTCCAACATTCCAACCAAAAGTACTGCTGTCATATTTAACATGGTTCACAGCACTGATCTGTACACCAATACAATTTCCTACCTCTGTACTATGTTCATCCTCCAAATGCCTATCTCCTATATTCAGGTTTCGGATATAGGTAATATTCACAGTGCCTCATCTTTGACAGAGCAATGTACTAGAAATGTACAGAAAGAAAAGAGGTCTAATTAAGTCTAGCAAAGCCAAAGGTCAGGCTAGCCTCTCAGGTTGAGAACAATCACAAAGCCTATGATAGATATCTCCAGAACCTCAAAGACAACATACAGCATTGTGTTGAATTGGTGGTTAATGGCACAGCCTTCACAGATCAGGGAAACATAACAAATCTACTGGTTGATAAATTCAGCTCTAACTTCACCTCTCACTCCCCCGGCTTCCCCTTGTGAAATCCCTTCTAGCATACTCACCCAAGCTACTGGCAGGGATTAAGTTCTGGTGGCACTTGCTAATGCCAAAAACATTGCCTCAGTGGGCCCCAATAATAAACCTGGTCGCCTCCTGAATAGTCTAAAACACTAGCTATCAGGTCTACTTGAGGCATTCTTCAACTACAACCTTAAAACAAGCTACTTACCAAGTGAATGGAGGACTGCAATGGTCTTCCATCTTCATGAGGGCGGACCATCAACTGACCCAGACAACTACAGAAACATCAGTCTGATAAGTCTAACATGCAAAGCCATGGAATGAATTATGGAAAGGATTGATAAGGACAATTCCAACATACAGACATTAGACCCACTCCAGTTATGTTTTGCTAAGGGAAAGTCATGCCTACTTAACCTGGTTGATTTCTTCAAGAAGGTCACAAAAGCAATGGATGAGGATAAAACAATGCCTACTGCATACCTTGAACTGGCCAAGTCATTTGATACAACACCTCACTCAGGCACTGTTGACAAACTCTCCGAACTAAGCATACATCCTTACATAATTCAGTGGATTGCTGGCTGGCTACACACAGGACATGACGTGAAGACTGGTGAGATCACTTCCACCAAGAGACTGGTCACCAGCACAGTACATTGTGACTCTGTAATGGGTCCACTCCTGTTTGGCATCTATTTCTCAGAAGTCACGGCTAATGTCAAAGGCTTTTGGCTCACCGAGTTCACAGATGACTGTAAATTGGGAGCTATCAGATTCCCCGCATGTCACCAACATACTGCAAGAAGGTCTAACACAGAAAAATGATTAGTGCCAAAGCCACGATTTAAAACTCAATGCCAAGAAAGGCATTGTAATTGTCTTTGGGAAACTGTCCATCCAAGTTAATTACTCCGTCGATAAAACACACCTAAGAGTTGATCCTGTAAGTCAGGGATCTGAGAACACAGGTAGACAATAATCTGGCCTTTAACCATCATGTAGCAAAAATAGTAGAAAAATCTTTCTATTCCACCCAACTTATAGGCAAGGGTATGGCGTCCAAGGAAGTTATATTACCACTCTACTCAGCCCTTAACAGATCCATCATTAAGTACAATGCCTCCTTTGGTATGTACCTATCCAGACACTTGCAGCAGTTGGAATGTCCACAAAGATTTCTCATCAGGAGAATCCAGGGTGACAAATATCCTGTCCTACATGTATCACCTAAAAGACGTACCTCTGTACTCAGTATCCTCTAGGTTGCAGAGGTGCAATATATGCCTGACTTATAACACATTCTCAAATCCAGCCCTGATGGATCTTTTGCACATTTGCAGAAAAAAACGGCACCAGAAACAATAAGTCAAATGATTTGAACTTCACTTGTGAAATAAATAGAACATGCTGGATGGACAGTTATGTGACTCAAATGATCCTTGAGTTATAAAATAGCCTCCCATTCATGTGAAGCAGGGTTCATCCCTGGTACTATTCAAATGGAACCTTGACCACTGTATTTGAAATTGCAAATTCACCCCCCCCTCCCCAGTCTGGCTCCCATGTCTCTGATGGACAGAGGCTGTCAGTTAAGTAAAATTTTCTCAAATTACCCCCCCCCCCGACAAATCCTTTAGCTACCTTTTTACCAACACAACCCCAACAGACATCCAAGATATTCTGGAACAAACTGGGTTGGGGTGCATGGCTAGGCTTATAAAAGCCCTACTGGTTGTTAGTCTATTAACAACCTATGAATATAAATCTATGAAATACTTAAGTCAGGTTTCTGTTCAGCTAAGCACAGCCCATATCCACTGGAGGACAGAAGACAAAAGCATAACATTAAAAATGGAAAAATGAAAATCTTTCGATAGTAAAGTCAATAAAGAAACTGCAACAAAAAGTTCAGTTGCGAAGAGTCTATGTACCTGACGAAAACCTTAGAGTTTAAGTGAGCAACAAAGTAATGGAGTGTGGTACTTCCAAGTTTGCAAAAAAAAGGCTAACCACTATGCAATAATGCAAAAGATAATAGAAAAAAATCATCATATAGCTTTCTAAAATGCCATACTCCAGCAATCTTTTAACAAAAGCCAAATAATAAATGAATGAAAAATGACATCTCTTGGTAACACACTAACTTTTGAAATAACCAATAAAATAAACATGAGGCGATTCAGATAAACATATGCAAATCATACATAAGCAAACGGTTTCTCTTTGAAAATTGTGGCAGTAAATAAATGTGCACCCGACAGTACACAAGAAGCTTCTTAGAATGTCTTTCAGCTTTTCCCGGTTAGGGGTCGCCACAGCGGAACTCCGGTCCGCTCATGATTGGCAGTGGATTTTATGGTGCCGAGTTGCAAGCCCGATGCCCAATCTTCAATGAAAGCACACCCATTTACGCTCGCACCTACCTGCAAGTCACTTGACAGCGGGGAGGACATGCAGACTCTACACAGACGGCGCTCCAGTTCCTAGAATGTATCACCTTCAATTACTCCCACTACACAGAACTTGTACTGTTTGCAGTTTCTTTGTAAATATATGAAGTAGAGTACAAACAAATCAAAAGAATAATATATAAATGAAAGGGAAATTGGTGTATGCAACAGACTGTCCGTAAACAATGAAGTCACCACTCAGCCACTGGATCATAGGAAGGTACTAGGGTAATGGCCCTAGGACCCTTAAGCCTAGCCAAGTTCTACCCTTATTTCCACGATCAACATCTACTGCCCTTGTCCAAGAGGGACACAGGTGGAACCACCGGGGTGAATTTACGGCTAACCATCCAATCATTCAGACTGCATTTGAAGAGGGCCAATGAGGTGCTCTGTTTGACATGAAGTGGGAGTCTGTTCCAAATGTGTGGTAACCTCTGGGAGACAAATCTGTCCCTCCAGCATGTTCTATTAATATCGCATAACAGGTTAAGGTCTTTACAGTGAGTAACTTGTGTAACAATTTGACTTGCCGATATGGAGCATTTCCAATAAAGTAGGGTCAGAGATGGCCTTATATGCAACGCAGAGCTCGCCTCAGAGTAGTCTGTATGAAACAGAATAAAGTGACAGCGATTTCAGACGAACCACAAAGAGATGCTGAACACCTTGAATTTTCCTTGTGTGGAACCTCTGTGGTCTCTCCGATTGCTGCAGGTGCTTGGAAAGGTAAATACCAAAAGCAGCATTGTACTTGATTATTGGCCTGATGAGGGAAGAGTACAGGGAGGTTATAACTTCTTTTTTACTGGAGGAAATGCCCTTACTTATGAGATGGGCAATATAGAATGCCGCTCTTACCACTGTGGAGACATGGTGATCAAATTTAAGGTTACTGTCAAGCTGTGTGCCCAGGTCTCTCACTACAGAGTGCATACTTAGGGTGTTGCTATTGATGTGGCAGTTAGCAGGAACATCACTCTTACCAAAATGGATGATAATGCATTTTTCTGAAAAGAGTTTAAGGCCATGACTTAGGCACCAATCATTTCTTTGTGCAAGACCCTCTTGTAGGATGTTGACATAATTTGGAGATCATCTGACCGCTCCCAGTTTGCACTCATCAGCAATCTTTGCCAGCCACAGACCTTTAGCTTCTGCTTGTACTTCAGAGAAACAGATTGCAAACAGCAGAGGTCCCAGGACTGATCCCTGTGGAACACCACTCGTTCCCCTATTTTGACTATATGGGTTCTATCAGTGAGCCAGTTAGTGACCCATCTAATGATATAAGGGTAGATACTGAGTTTGTCAATAATGTCTAAGTAGGGGATAGTGTCAAAAGCCTTGTCTAGATAGGCTGTTTGCACAGATTTCCTCTTGTCCAGGGCCTCAGTGACCATCTCGAAGAAGTCCACCAGGTTTAACAGGCATGATCTCCCTTTCA
This sequence comes from Protopterus annectens, assembly GCF_019279795.1. Lineage (NCBI taxonomy): Eukaryota > Metazoa > Chordata > Ceratodontiformes > Protopteridae > Protopterus > Protopterus annectens. The sequence continues at coordinate 1,516,045,807 of NC_056737.1, forward strand.
CAAATCCAAACCGAGTAGGGTCAAGTGTTGTTAGATTACCTACGTGTTTGTTGTAAGGTCAGTGATGATTTGCTCCATGGCCTTACAGATAAGGCTAGTCAGACTAATAGGTCCATAGTTCTAACAGTCAGCAGAAGCAACCTTTGTGCAAGGGAATAACAGTGGCCATTTTCCATTCAGCTGGGATGAAACTGGTGCTTAGACTATTACTGAAAAAAGTACGCAATGGTGTTGCTAATTCTTGTTGGAGCCCATGTAGGACACAGCCTGGGATGCTATTAGGTCAAACAGATGCCATGTTTTTGGCCTTAGAAAAGGGGTTTACGATCTGCTCTTTAGAGATACAAGGTACAAACAGGTAGTAGGGATGTCATGGGGTACGTGTGGCAGGGACAGGGGAGTGAATTTTCACAGAACCTGCTGGCCAACAGGTTAGCTATGTCCATGGGCTCAGTATATGTGGTATCATTAACTACCAGTTTGACACAGATCTGGACTTTCCTTTTAGGTTATGGATGTAACTAAAGAACACCTTATGGTTGTCTTTATTTGAGGAAACTAATTTGGATTCGTAGTTTGCTTTGGAGAACTTCACAAGAAGCCTTATTTGCTTGTTTAAGCTGAAAAGGGAGAGTTTCCAGTTTAGGGTCCACTCCCTCTTACTCTCAGACAGCAATTTCTTCATCTTATTGTAAAGCCTGCTAATGGTAGTTGTCCACCAGGCAGGTTTACTCTTCCTTGAAGAGCTTGTTTTGGTCCTATCTGGTACAGCTGAGTCACTGCAGTTATACAGGTGTTTGTATAAAGTAATGGTGTAGAACTCTGCATACTTGCCAGTTCCATCTGAGGTGGGAGGTGTAGTGAAGCTATTTATACCATCCTGTAAGAGGTTATAATCTGCTTTGGAGAAGTTTTTTAGTTTAATTGCTGCTGGGGGCGGGGGGGGGGTTACTTCAAATTAGACTGATTTGTGGTCAGATCTGACAGTGGGGATGCTACAGTGGTCCCCCATATTGGTGAGCACCAAATTTAGGATGTTGGCACCCCTTGTGGGAGTGTCAACCATCTGGTCCAGGGCATTGGAGTTAACGAAGTCGAGGAACCTTTGGGCAAGTGAGTCTGAGCATGAGTAATTTATCCAGTGAATGGATGGGTAGTTAAAGTCGCCCAAAACCATGGTGTTCAGATGCATCTTAACAGACTCAAGTAGATCCAAATAGGCAGAGTGGGTGTCTTGATTCATGGAGGGGGTCCTGCAGCTGGCAATGACTTGAATAGGTTTCCTACCAACAGTTAATTGCACCTTACGTATCTCCAGGCAATTGTACTGTTTAACCAATCTGGAGTTGTACTTATCTTTAATGAATACTGATGCACTTCCTCCTTTAGTTTTCACGCTTTCAGTTTGTGGTCTGAACGTGTAGAAGCAGGTGTAGCCAGTATTGTTGGTTTGCTCGCCAAAGCCTTGAACCAGGTCTCCATTACTGCACAAATGTCTGCATCTTCCAAGGTGAGGACTGCTTCCAGTGAGTGCAGTTTCATGTTAAGACTCCTAGTGTTTAGCAGCATAACCTTGAGGCTGTTTTTAGATGGAGTTTTTTCACTGGGAATTTTGTCCTTGAGACACTGCGTAAAAAAGGCATTATGTAAGTGGCAAGAGCCTTGGCCAGTAGCGGAAATCCCAGGGGTGACAAATGAAGACCATCTCTGGCAAAGCATCAGGGTCTGTCGATCATGTCATCCCAGGCTGACAGATACTGGATCCCCTTAGAATGACACCAGAAACTAAGCCAATTACTGAAGTCAATCATTTTCTGTTTGTACTGAGGCATCATCCTAGGTATAGTAAAATGCTGCTTAAAGCTAGGGACATACCCGCCTGGGGTACATAGTCCGACAGCATAGTCATGTCTCTCTTCATACAGTCCAGAGAGGCGCGTGTTAAGTCGTTCAGCCAAACATGGACTATGAAAGAGTCATAACAGTATCTGTTGTCAAGAGACTTGAGTGCATGTGTGATGTGGCGGATCCTGGCACCGGACAGAAAGCTGATAGTGACTGCCTTATCCAGCCTGGTGAGAGGAACATCTGTGTGTCTCACGATGGAATCACCTACGACTAATTTGTTTGGTTTTGTGTTTTGCCTTAAGGGCTTGACAGGTGAGACACTGGTGCGTGAGCTACTGTGTGTATTGTGTTCTGCAGAGGAAGTATTATGTGTAGCGTGCTTGTGTTTGTGTTTGGGAGGTCTCTGGTGTTCCAAGTATGTTTCTGGTGAGGATCTCTGCATATATTGTGATGTGAGGATGTGGCAAATATACTTGCATAAAAATGTTGTGTAAACTTCACAATATGCAAAGACGTGTATCAGTGAGCTACACAGCCAAGGAATGACATCCAATAATATAATTAGGCATTATAAATTCTACAAGTGAAATTAAAAATTAAAATTCCATGGGATCAGATAATGTATCCATTGTTTCTTAAGTTAGATTAAACAAAAAAAAAACAAAAAAAAAAAACTAAATCCCTAGCAATCATGGCAAATAAAATCTAATGACATGGGCATATTACATCCCAGGCATACAGTCATACCAAGGCCTAACAATTTTAGACCCATCAGCCTGACTAGTATTCGATGCAAAATCATGGACAGAGTCATAATGGACCTTATCTAAATAACAAAGGAATCTACTTCTGCTAAAAGAAGCATAATGAGTCATATATGCAAAGCCACAGAACATATTATAAATGGCCTAATTAACTACGACATCAAAAATCTAATTAAACTCGACCCCCAGCAGTTTAGCCTTGTCAGAGGTACAGTCTGTCAAATGATCTTGTGAACATCTTTGAGATGGTTACTCAGGCTGTGGACTTTGGACAAGCCAAAGCATTCAACCACATAACCTATACAAATATAATAAGCAAGTTGTAAGAACTCTTAATTAATCCATATGTAGTTAGGTGGATAGCCAGCTGGCTTAGAATCAAGACTTGCAAATTAAAAGTGAGGGGGGGGGGGGTCTTAATGCACAAAGGTGACCAGTGAAGTTCCAAAAGGATCTGTGCTTGGGCTTCTGCTGTTCACCATCTACTTCTCAGATCTCCAATCAAATGAGTAGTTTTGGTTAACTAAGTTTGAGGATGACTGTAAGATAGGAGTCCATCATCAACTTCCTCCCGGACGTACATTCCCATTCAGCTGATGCTTACACTTTTCAGTAGCTAGTGTAGTAAAAATGGGCTCAAGCTCAATGCCAAAAAAATGCAAAATTGTAGCATTTGATAAGCAACCCCTAGCTCCACACCACTTCAAAATGAAAAGTTCATGACAGACCTGGCCACATGGATGGACAGTTCCCTTATGTTTGACCATGTTTGACCATCACATTGCAATGGTGGTTAGGAAATCCTTTTACCTTTCAGAGCTCATAGCAACAAGAAGTCCTCACCTCTTTTACTGCACACTGATTAGATCCATCATTGACTATAATGCTCTGTTTGGGATGTACCTTACTAAGTATATCACGCAATTGGACCCCAGTGGTTTATAACTGTAAAGATCAGAGGCCTAAAGAATTAAACTACAAATAAAGACTGCAAGCTTTATCCCTACATTCAGTTTCATTATAGGGCTACAAGGGGATCCAGTAGTCCAATAATTCTTACACCTCAATAAATCTAACACTAGGTCAGAGATCTAAATCCACTCCAATAAACAAGACAAAGAAGTGGGACAGATTTGTCATGCAGCGCCTACCACTCCTCTAGAACAAACTTCTTCTCAAATTAAGAATTGTGACAAACTGCCTTTAAAAAGAAGCTGGACAACTGGATGGGTGACTTTAAATCACCCCTGATCTGAATGGCTTGGTGGTCCATGACATGAAAAATGGCCATGCAGCTCAATAACCTTGTAACTGCTATGATGCTACAAATACAGAACAGCAATGATTCTGTTAAGAGGAGGTGTATCAACATCCTCAGTGTAGCAGTTGTAATGTAATATTTCCACTCTCTACTTAAAGAATCTATGTACCTGCTCAATGCAGCATACTGTTGCCATTTTACTTCCTAAATGTCCAGCTCATAGCTGAACAGGTTCCTTGGACCTGTCCACCTTACCTAGTTATCAAACAAACAAAACCAAATTCCTTTCCTTCTGAGTCCTGTCACACCTGAGAAAGGGCTGATCGTGCATTGATGCTGCTTAGGATTCAACACCATCCCACATATGAGAATAACTGAATCTGTCAATTCATGTGTAATTCAGTGGTTCAGAAACCAGTTAAGAAACAGGAAACAAGGTCTCAGAGGAAGAGAGATGCGACTGATAGATTGGTTTCCCCTAATGATGCTCCATTTTTCGACCATTTTTCTTTTTATTATGTATGAACCTTTGGAATAAGTTAGGACCACACTCCTTTTATATCTGTCATTTCCTTTTTATTATGAACCTTTGGAATAAGTTAGGACCACACTCCTTTTATATCTGTCATTTCCTTTTTATTATGAACCTTTGGAATAAGTTAGGACCACACTCCTTTTATATCTGTCATTTCCTTTTTATTATGAACCTTTGGAATAAGTTAGGACCATACTCCTTTTATATCTGTCATTTCCTTTTTATTATGAACCTTTGGAATAAGTTAGGACCATACTCCTTTTATATCTGTCATTTCCTTCACTGCTAATTCGTTTAGTGGCTTGTAATGGTTTCCTTCCTGGGGGGGGGGGGGGGGGGGTTCACCAGTGCTGGGTCATTATTTTGTTTGAGGAGTTTAATGGGTCCAGGAATGTTAGCCACCAAATTTTCACTGTATCCTCTTTCCAGAAAGTCTTGTCGCAGTTGATTTAATCTGGTGAGAATTTTTTTTTATTTGGCTTGACTGTGTCCTTCTGTAGGGCCCCATCTCTGACAATTAACATTTTCTCTCCCCTATGTGCTCTGAGTATAATTTTCACACGCACACATCTTGACACTTGTTTTTTTCTTTCTGCTTGTCTTGATACCACCCCCCCAGTGTAATTCTCATTTTTTTTTCTTTTTTCTCAAATACTTCTAAGGCTTCACATAGTTGCTAAGTTCTAATTATACCTCTGCCCTTAGCAGCATATTTTTTTTAGTTCAGATAACCACCATGCTCCTTCCCCTCTAGCATCACAGTATTTCACAAAGAAGTGAATCCCACTACCAGCTGTTTAATTATTATTTTCTATAGTAATATAACAAATACAGAACTAGGTGTTTATATTGATGTTTGTCTGTATACAAATCACACTGACTAAAAGATGCATACTGGTTTTGTAAGTATACAGCACCAGTCACATTAAAAATACAAACTATGTATGTACCATTGTTCCAGTCATGGTCACTGAATGTGATCTGTTTATGTGGTCTTGCATTATGACATCACTGTAATTTACATGGCTTTTTTATGGTAAACTGAAAAGTATATATTACTTGTTACCCTACATGTATAACTTAGATCTGATGAAACTCTGACAAGAGTGAAAGCATTCATCTTTTGTTTTTACTTAATAAAGCCTGGGTTAAACAAGCAATACCAGCTTGAATCCTGTTTTCTTATTTTTAATAAGAATGGAAGGTGATCTTTAACACAGATCTTACATTATTATTTATGATAACAGTTTATTTGACCATGTCGTATGCTGTCACTGTTCCTGTACAATTGGTTTTCCCTATTTTATAGTTTGTTCTTCTTTAAGGAATGTGTTTACTACTCAAGGCTGGAAAACTACATTTCCTCAGTACTAGGTTTTGTTGTTTATATATCACACACAGATTATATACATATATATATATATATATATATATATATATATATATATATATACATACACACACATATGCATGCACACACATATATGTATATGAAATTATATTTTACATGTTCTAATACTGCAAAAGTCAACCAAGAAATGAATGAGCATAAATGGTTGAAACACAAAAAATACTGTTTTTTTTGCAGGGGAGCAAGCTTTATCCACCCTCCCCACCCCTTGCTACTTACATGCATCAACTTTGAGATTTTACTATAGTGAAGAGAGGACAAATTCCCCAATTTCTTCTGTTCCACAATTTTGCAGAGACAAAAAGACCATACAATTTGATCAAATACATTTCGATCATCTGTATCAGCTTTTTTTATCTTTGACTAAAGCAGCATTCAACCAACTTACATCAATACATTTATATACATGCATACACACAAAATATCAACAGTTATGGCAAACAAGTCTTTCAAAGACCATAGGTTGCAAGCTTGACAAACAAAACTAAGAACCTACTGTGTAGGTGTGAGACAATATACAGCTACCTGCAAAAGAATGTCAACAATTGTTCAAGGGTAAGCAAGCTGTAAGAGAAGGATGCACAATAACTGGATGGAATTCAAGAACATTTGGTCCCCCCCAAAGAACATCTGGATATTTCTTCTTTCATTTTTTTTTTTTTTTTTTTTTATTTGATCAATCCATCCATTGACCCCTTATCCTGGTCCTTACTGGTCCAATCATTCCTCTGGAGGTTCAAGAACCAGGCCTATTGGGCAACACCTTGTGAATTATTTGTTCACTGGCTGGAGAACAGCCTCAGAGCCTATTCACTCCCCTCACCTGAGGCTAGAGTGAGGTGCAAGGTAGCGCAACACTATAAAATCACATTAATCCCTTCCCATACTGGGTCTGTTTCTCTCACAGCAGCAGTGAGTTGCCTGGTAGAATGCATGGGTGCTTCTGTCAAGGTCTTACCTTGCTCCTCTGCAGAGCAGAGTTGCTTATGGCCCATGTGCTTTGCGATTCACCTCTACATCCTTGTATAGGTGTCTGTCAGTTGGTCAAACTGCCTTCTTTCCCCTAGAATGGAAGAGTTGACAAATGCCACTTACTCCTAGCCCACTGCCTGTTTTTTTCTAACTTTCCACACCTCTAATCAAATATGGATGCAGTCAGGGCTTTATCCCTCTGTGTCACATCAACGGCCTAAAATTTGAACATTCGGAAACTAATATGAGGATGTGAAGCTTGGGTCTTAGTTGTTCAAGTATGCTTCTAGATCAAGAAGTAAAAGAGATTAAGCTACGACTATGCTGAAAAAGATTAGTACAGAAAAAGGAGGACAGTCAAATAATAGAAATTTCCATAAGGGAAGATAACATGCAAAAAGTGAGCAATCCTTTTATAAGGCTGTATTTCTCTGAAGCTAGCACAGTGATGCCTATTTTGCAGACACTAATAAATGGGTCATTCTACACGACTACAGCACATGCAGCAACCATCACTGCACCAGATTCCAGAACAAGTAGTTAGTCCAAGTAATGCTTGTTTTCATATATATATATATATATATATATATATATATATATATAAATAATAATGGCATCACCCACGCTTGTCCAGCTGATAGAACAGACAATGGATTAGCCTTTATTTCTGATGAATAAGAGTACTAAGAGGAGACTCTAAGGCTTATAACTAAAAATGTTGTTTGCAGAAAATCTGCATACATAAAGATATGAAGAGCATTACATTAAGATTCTACCTGTCCCTACTGTTTTCCACCAAACTACTATGACTTTATGTTTAGGTACTCAGCAACAAGTTCATCATTTTTGTAAAGTGCCTCCTTTTGCCAGAGGACTGTTAGATTGTCAGAGGTAATTAGTTCTGTATAAGGAACCAAAGCTGTAGTTACACATAAGGAATCCAAGCTGAAACTATTAAATGTTCACTGAAGTCCCTGTTTCTGATTTAGCAGTGATAAACGCAGCCTAGAGGGTTTCTGTGTATTTATAAGTGTTAGTCACATATCTTTGAATTTATTACTGCTCAATATCTGAGTTGTTTGGCGTCTGCTACATACCTACAATCAACTGCATTACTAGCTGAGTTAAGTCCAAACTTGCAGTGTTAAAGATTCTACTACATTTTACTTGATTTTTCTGTGTACTTAATTGTTTCATTGGTCTGTATCACCCTGTAGTTATTTATTTTTCTATTTAATTGTTTTATAGAATACTGTGGTCTCTCTCCGTCTCTGCAGTTAGCTTCTCACCCACCCTCCCTGTTCTTGTTGTGGTATTAATCTTGGTGGCTTTGGAATTGCCTGCCCCTCTTGTAAACTTGTGTCTGAACACTCCTCCTGGGTCTATCTCATTTGCTCACTCAACCGAGTACAGTGAGATCATATTTTGACTTCAGACACTCCTACCAGTCCCATCTGTTCAGCTCTATTCCAGTCTAGTGTCACTAGCTCATTCTACCTAATACAGAGAGAATATTTGTGAAGGGCAAGCCATTTAGGTCCTTAATTTTGAATTATCTTCTGCTTCTCTTTCTCCCTTTCCACTTTCCAAAAAAAAAAAAAAAATTTCTAAGCATGTTTCCTGCCTTTCCTGTAACTAGTTTAGTCCAGATGTAGATTTGCTGTAACCAGGACTGTTTGTAAGCTTCTGAGCCCCCAAAGCCTTTCTGTGTTGGAGGGAAGCCTTTTAGATTATCAGTGGGAGTGGTAAGCACTAGGTAGTCTATCTACCACAAGAGTGGTTTCTGGCCCAGAAATTGTAGTTTATTGGCCGTTTGGGCAGTTTTTCCATCTCTTTCAACTTTCTGGTTTAAAAGCCTGTGTTTGCGCTCGTTTCCCACCTTTCCTGTAACTAGTCTAGTCCAGATACAGATTTGCTGTATTCAGGACTGCCTGTAAGCTTCTGAGCCCCCCCCCCCAAGCCTTTCTGTGTTGGAGGGAAGCCTTCTAGCTTATCAGTGGGAGTGGTAAGCACTAGGTAGCCTATCTACCACAAGATCCAGGTACAGATTCTTAGTGTTAACACTTGAATTTGCTAATTCATACTCAGCACTTTTTCAGAACTTGTTGTCACTAAACAAGCTACAAATTACTACAGCACTCAGCCTCCCTCTTTACCTAGAGGAAAACAGTTTTGTACTTACTTTCCTCACTTGCTTAGAGAAAAACAGCTGTTATACTCACTTGTCTAGAGGAAAGTAGCTTTTTATTCAATCATGCCCAAGGGTCAGCTCCCAGTGTTCTCTCCTGTCTATCTGATGAATCTGGGCATCTTGAGGCAATGCAGCAATTGCCTCATGTACACAGACAACCCTCTCCACCTACCACCCGACACCACAACCTGTGAGAGATGCACTTATCTAGCCAAACTGGAGGTAAAGCTCTCTCTAACCAAGACTGAACTTGACAGTTAAGTGGAGAAGATAAACACTTGCACCACAACACACTTATCACACAGTCCCACTAAACCTACACCACCAAAATCCACACATAGAAACACAAATACATTCGCAGAGGCTCTCAATAATAATCTGCTCAAGCAACAGAGACCTCCAAAGCAGAAACGCAAGTAACCTTCACCCCCCAACACAACCCAAATGACACATAACCCACAAACTCAGTGTGCCAATAAACCACAGCCAATAAGGCAAACCAACGTACCCAACACACTAGTTATAGGTGACTCTATAGTCAGGCACAGTGATGTCCCACTCACCAGGCTAAACAAGGAGAAGGTTACTGTCAGCTGCCTGTCAGGTGCCAGGATCCGCCATATAACCCACACACTCAGGTCACTCCACAAAAAGTACAAATATGACTCTGTCATTGTCCATGTTGGTGGGAACAACCTGAGATGTACCTCCCTGGACTACATAAAAAGAGACATGGAAGAGCTCTCCGATTTTGTAGCCCAGGCAAGTATGACCCTAGCCCTGAGTAGCATTCTGCTATTGCCCAGAATGATACTGAAGTACAAGGACAAAATGATTGACTTCAACAATTGGCTAAGCGTCTGGTGTCATTCTAAGGGGATCCAGTATCTGTCTGCCTGGGACAACGTGGTCGACAAACCACGATGCTTTGCCAGAGATGGCCTACACCTGTCACCCCTGGGATTCCAGATACTGGCTAAGGCTCTTGCCGCCCCTATAGTGCCTTTTTTAGGCAAGGGTCAAATGACAAATTCACCACCATAACAGGAACAGGCAAGCAAAAACTGAGGGTAATGCGACTCAATGCTAGAAGTCTAAATCTCAAAATGCACTCACTCAAGGCACTCCTTAAAATGGAGAACATCGATATCTGTGCAGTGACTGAGACCTGGTTCAAGGTTCTAGAGAGCACCCCTGCATTACCAGGCTGCAACACATACCACACTTTTTGGCCATCTAACCTGGGTCAGAACACCAAAGGCGGAGGTGTGTCCATATTCATTAAGGATATCCACACCTCCAGGCTAGTTGCACAGCATAATGCATTTGAGGTTATCCAAGTGCAACTAACTCTGGGCAAAACTACAATCCAAATTGTAGCTTGCTACAGATCCCCCACCATGCCCCAGGATTCCCACTCCTCTTTTCTTGATATATTGGAAAATATAAGGGTTCAACCAAACACCCTAATAATGGGCGATTTCAACTACCCCACATTAACTGGGAAAACTACTCATGTTCCAACTCCTTCACTCAATGCTTTCTGGACCTCATAAATTCCAATGCCCTGGATCACCTTATCCACACCACCACCAGGGGCAACAATATCCTAGACCTAGTCATTACCAACATGAGTGACCATTGCTTCACACCTGAAATTAACTCCTTGTTGGTTAGATCCGACCATAAGCTAATCACCCTAGATATCCGCATCCCACCCCCACCCACCATTAAGGAAACCATGGTAAAAAATTTCTCCAAAGCCAACTTCATGCTTCTTAACACAGAAGTGGCGAACTTCATGACACCCATGCAGATGGACAATACAGTTACGACTGCTGAATCCTACACAAATGCACTCTATAAGCACTTACACGAGTGCATGGATCGTGCTATCTCAAACAGAACCAAGACGCTATCCTCTAAAAAAATGAAGCCAATCTGGTGGTCTCCTGCATAAACAAACTCTACAACAGAAGGAAGAAACTGTTGCAAAATAGAGTAAAATCCCGTGAGTGGAGGAGCTCCCTGGTCAGCCTCAGTAAGAAGCTGAGATCCCTTACAAGATCCTCCAAAGCTAGCTACGAAAACAAAATCGCCACTGATTCTAAGGGCAACCACAAAGCATTCTATAGCTATGTCAAAAATCTCAATGGCAACATCCAGATCTGCCCTGAGTTACAGCATAATGGCACGAAAATTACAGAACCAACTGATATTGCCAACATCCTGGCAGATGGGTTCAGTGCTTACTTTAGCCCCCTCTCACCCCCTAAAGAGCCCATATCTATACAGGAAGAATGCAGAGTCCCTGTAATCACATCTATGCAGGTAAAAGCTGCACTCTCTAAAACCAAAAACACAGCATCCATGGGACCAGACAACATCCCAGGCTGCGTTTTACATGATATTCAGAACGAACTGGCTCCCCACCTAAGCACCATGTTCAATCATAGTCTCACATCAGACTTTGTGCCCACTGAATGGCGCACAGCAACAGTTATCCCACTCCACAAAAGGGGAGCCACCACTGATCCTGGGAACTATTGCCCTATTAGGCCTTAGACGAGAGTAAGGTGGTTCACAGAGCCTATCGACCTCGCCAAGGCTTTCGACACCATCCCCTATTCTGGAATTATAGCTAAACTCACTAAACTAGGTACAAATTCCTACATCACAAGATGGGTTGCCAACTGGCTCACTGACAGAACCCACACTGTAAAAGTTGCATACTCCAAATCTGACTTCAAACCAGTGACAAGTGGAGTACCACAGGGTTCAGTCCTAGGACCTCTCCTGTTCGGTATCTACTTCTCTGAAGTACAGGCTAACACAGAAGGCCTCTGGCTAATGAAGTTCGCAAATGACTGCAAACTAGGAGCCATAGGCGAGTCCGCAAATGATGTGGGCATTCTATAGAAGGGCCTCACTGAGACAGATGCCTGGTGTCAGAGGCATGGCCTCAAGCTTAATGCCAAAAAGTGCATTGTCATCCCCTTTGGTAAAAACTCTGTACCCATGAACTACAACATAAAAGGCAGTCTACTTAATGTCAAATGTGTGATAAGAGACCTTGTGACCCAGGTGGACAGTAGTCTCTCCTTTGATAATCACATCACCACAGTCGTCAGGAAATCCTTCTATGTGGCACACCTCATCACAAAAGGGTTCTCATCCAGGAAAAAAAAGAGGTCATTGTTCCGCTCTACTCGGCACTCATTAGACCCATTGTAGAGTACATTATAGAGTACAACGCCCCTTTTGGAATGTACCTCACAAGACATCTGAAGCAGCTGGAAAGGCCACAGAAGTACCTAACACAGAGGATTACTGGCCTCAAACAGATGCCCTACACTGACCGTCGCAAAAAACTCCAGCTTTACTCTGTAGCATATCGCCTACTCCAAGGAGATCTCTGCCTAACATATAAAGCTATGTTAAACCCAGAGCTACTGGACATGCTACACCTTAAGAAATCCCAATCCCTCTGAGCTACACGCTCTAGGGACCTAAACCTTGCCACCACAATAAACAGGACATACTGGAGGGACAGATGCTTGTCCCAGAGACTTCCTATACTCTGGAACAAGCTACCCATCTATGTCAAGCAAAGTTCCTCATTAGCACTCTTCAAGAAAAATCTTGATGACTGGATGGGAAATACGAAATACACCCCGGGGATCACTTCTGTGGCTCTGCTCGACAGGGGCACAGGAAATTAACTTTCTTGGGTGGCATAAGCCAGGGAACCTTGTTGGCTAGGATTATTTAGGCCCTTGGGCCAATAGCCTAGTACCTACCTATGAACGTGATTTGGGCATTCGCTCTTTCTCCGCTATTGTGTGATCTTGGAGTTGGTATATTTAAGTTGCAGGGGATGTGGATGCACAGAGGGCTTGACCCCAGCATAAAAAACTGACTTTTAAATTTTTTTTGTCTTTTCAATATTCTGAGTTTCTATATTTGGCGATCAAGATTTTAGGGTTTGAGTCTTTTGTTAAAATAGGCTAATATTGTGTGTGTTTATATATATATATATATATATATATATATATATATATAGAGAGAGAGAGAGAGACACACACACACACACACACACACACACACACACACACACACACACACACACACACACACACACACACACACAGTTATTTCATTTGACCAAAAAGACATTTGACTGAAAACGAAATGGGTGAACCTAATTGACTAGAAATTCACCTCGACTGAAAACTCATCACTATTGATAGCAACAAAAATACACTGTAAAAAAAAATAATCTGCAAGCGGACAAATCCCCTGAACCTCCCATACCCCTTACTTATATGTACCGACCCCCTAATCACACTACACACAAGGAAGCAGTGGTGCTGCACAAATACAAATATCTACAGATCTCAGAGTACAACATGAAGGTGCATATTTTAAATCCACACATACTCTTCTAGACTTATTCTCCCTAATATCTGCTATTATCAGAAATGAAAGTCTCACATAATGTCTGTAGACGCTTACACTTTTCTATCAATTGCGACTCAATTAAATGAGTTTTCACTCAATTGTGCATAAGTTCATAGGTTAATAACAGTCCAACGACCACCATGGCCTTTCTAAGCACAGCCATGCATCCCAACACAATTTTCTCCCTGAGTATCTTGGGCATCTACCAGGAGGGGGAGAATGTTAGTAAGGAAGTAGCTAAGAGAATTGTTGGAGGGATGTTAATTTGAGTATTATATTTATTGACTGCCTCTGTCCATCAGGCATAGGAGCCAGAGCAGGAGAAATTTGCAATTTCCTGTCCAATGGCAAAGGTTTACTTGAATAGGGTCAGGTGTTAACTCTGCTTCACATGGATGGACAGCCTATTCCTTAACACAAAGATCCTTTCAGTCACATATCTATCTCTCCAGCATGTTCTATTTAAGTCACAAGTGAAGTTCTAACCCTTGGATCTAGTGTTTCTAGTGCAGTTTTTTTTTTACAGATGTGCAAAAGATCCATCGGGTATAGATCTTAGGATACCTTATAGGCAAGGTATAGATCACTTCTTAGAAGCTTGTAGGATATTGAGTACAGAGACTGTGCCTTTATGCAATTTGTGTAAAACAGAGTATTCATGCCCTGGATTCTCCTAGTGAGGAACCTATGAGGGTACAAGTGTCTGGTTAGGTACATGGCAAAAGGGACATTGTGCTAATGACAGATCTGACAAGGGCTGAGTAGAGTTGTGTTATGACTGCCTTGGGTAGGATGCTGTACTCTTACCTTTAAGTTGTGTGACAGATTTTCTTATATCTTTGCTACATGTTGTTTGAAGGCCAGATTACCCTCTACATATGTTTCCAGATCCCAGTCTACTGGATCAACTCTTAGGGGTATTTTAATAATGGTGTAATTAACTTGGGTGGGCAAGTTCCCAAAGGGAGTTATAATGCTAAACATTGGCTTTGGCACTTGTCATTTGGCTTTGTTAGACCCTCTCGCAAGATGTTCGTGTCATGGGGGAATCCAAGATCGCTCCCACCTTACAGTTATCTGTGAACCTGGTGAGCCAGAGGCCTTTGACATTAGTCTTTACTTCTGAGAAGGAGATGCCAAACAGGAGAGGGCCCAGCATGGAGTCCTGTGGTACTCCACTGGTGACCAGTCTCTTGGTAGAAGAGGTCTCACCAATTCAAACTTCTTGAGACCTATCAGTGAGCCAGCCAGCAATCCAGCAAGTTATGTAGGGATTTATGCCTTGTTTGGAGAGTTTGTAAGGAATGCCCGAGTGGGACAACGTATCAAATGCATTGGAGAGGTCAAGGTATGTGATATGCACATTAATTCCCAACAACCCTTACTCAGAAAGGTTAGAAACAATAAAAACTTTGACCCTACCAAATTCCAACAAGAACTAAACTCATGTAATTGGACTATTCTAAAACACCTCCCCTTAGAGGAAGCAGTAGCATACTTTAACAACAAATTCCTTGAGATCCTTGATTTGCATGCACCTGTTCGTTCAAAGAGAACCAAGGCAAAAACTGCGCCATGGCTTTCTATAGAGTCTAAACTCAAAATTACCCTTAGAAACAAAGCATGGGCTTTACAGCGTTCTTCTAAAGACCCTCAAGATCACATTAAATACAGGCCATCCAGGAACGAAACCAAAAAAATCAATTTTACAAGACTAAAAACAATACTACTGTAATTTACAGACAGTAAATCAAAATAACCCTCAGACGTTTTGGGCAGGTTTAAATAATTTACTACATCCTGGACAAACTTCAACCCCAATCCCTGCTGCTACTATTGATAAAACCCCTGAAGATGTTTCTGATAGTTTTAACCAATTCTTTACTGAGACAATTCAAGCCCTAGCTAGCCAACTACCTCCTAGCTCCCCTGGTCCTGAAAGTAGCACCCCTAGAAACCTACTCGCATTCAGCTTCCAACCAGTCGCCACTTCACTTATCCGTTACCTTGATCAAAAAATTAAAACCCACTACACTTTCTGCTGATCAACTCCCTGCCGAGTACCTACAAAAATCAGCTGATGCTATTGCTTACCCCATCTCAATACTAATCAGTCGAACCATAGTAGAAGCTAAAATTCCCACCATCTGGAAAATATCCTATGTAATCCCACTTCACAAAGGAGGCAGCTCTACTGAATTCTCCAATTATAGGCCAATAGCTATACTCTCTCCACTTGCAAAGATTATGGAAACATTTATTCATAGACAACTCATGCACCACCTAATCCAGAATCACCTTATGGCAGACACTCAGCATGGCTTCCGTCCTCATCACAGCACTACTTCTGCCCTCCTAACCTTTACCAACACGATAAACCATAATTGCAACAATAATTATATATCCTCAGCCCTCTTTTTGGATTTTTCCAAGGCATTCGATATGGTTGATGATCAACTTTTAATCCACACCCTGCAAACATTCTGTCTAGATACTGGAGCCCTTTAATGGTTTCAATCCTACCTGAATGGTTGACAGCAGGCTGTCCTCTGGCAGAAAAAACTCTCTAACCTTCTACCTAACACCCTTGGAGTACCACAAGGCTCTATACTAGGGCCCTTGCTGTTCTCCATCTTCATTAACGACCTTTATACTGTCATCCCAAAAGTCAGCTGTATCCAATATGCTGATGACTCTACTCTGATTTGCTCAGCCACATCTCCAGTAGAGTTATGGTCAGCTACCCAGACCACCTTTAATACAATAGAAAACTGGCTTTCTGAACATCGTCTGATCGTAAATCCCAAAAAAACTAAAATGCTGTTATTTTCACCAACACGTAGGTCTACCGCTTTCACCTTTACCATAAAATCAAATGATGGCACAATAATCTCATCTGACCCATCTACAAAACTATTGGGTGTCATCATAGACAATAATCTAAAATTTGACCTACATGTTAACCAAACTATCAAAACCATCAATAAAAAACTAGGGTCACTTTACAGAATAAAAGCCTTCCTAACCCCTCCAGCTAAAATTGCCATAGCTCGCTCTCACCTTCTTCAACCCTTCTGTATGCATCCCCTCTACTCTCGAATTTAAACAAGACTGTCCTTAACAAAATCTCAATTTGCTACAACCACATTGCCAGGTTTGCCACTGGGCTGCCTTTTAGGACACATCATTGCATCAACCTAAATCAGCTTGGGTGGCTTGAACTACCCAGCCTAATCCAGTATAACCAACTGATTATGGCCTATAAAATCCTCTATAATCCGGACAATACTCCTGCACTTAAAACTATTATCCCCCCCTATAACAATCCTAGACCGCGTCGATCCTCTAACAAACTAATTCAGACTAGCAAAATTAATAACACAGCCGGTGATTCTCTTTGCAAACTCTGTAAGTAGATCCTGGAACTCTCTTCCAACTGATATTACCTTACTTTCCACCTTAGGTCAATTTAAAACTAGACTCAGGCAACATTTGTCACTTAACTGGCTATGTCAATGTATCAAGCCTGGCTAACTCTCTCTAGAATGTGTAAAAATCTGTTAACCAGTTTACTGTGTAATTTAATTTAATCCTGACTTGCGCTCAGGATTAACTGTAACCTGTGGAACTTGTTTAACTTGCTTACTTATGTAATCTCTGTAAATAGTCTGTTTGTAATATGTAATGCTGTATCTTCTTATCCTTGGAGCTTTTCTCCCCGGGCCTCCGCTGAAAATGGACATGCATCCAGTCGGACTATCCCGGTCAACAAATGTAAAATAAAAATAATGCACCATTTTATGCTCATCCATTGCCTTGGTAACCTTCTCGAAAAACTCAACTAGATTAAGCACGAACTTCTCTTATAGCCAAACTGAGAAAGGTCCACACTCTGTAGGTTACCAATGTCTTTCTTGATCATATTCAAGATAATTTGTTTCATGGCTATGCATATTATACTTGTGAGACTAATGGGTCTGTAGTTCTCAGAGTTGGTTCATGGTCTGTCCTTATGAAGAGGGACGACTGCTGCTGTCCTCCATTCACTTGTTCTATAACATGTTTTGAGGCTGTTGTTGAACAATGTCTCAATCACTTGTTCTATAACCTGTTTTGAGGCTGTAATTGAACAGTGTCTCATTCAGTCCTGATAGGTCATACTTTAGACTATTCAGAAGCCAACCAGTGATACTGTCTTGGCCCATTAAGGCAGTGTTTTGACCTTGTTGAGCACTGTCAGGACCTGATCCCTGCTGATAGTTGGGGGGATTATACTAGTAGGGATTTTACAGGGGATAGCTGGGAGAGGACTGGGTGTGAAGTTTCAGGTGTGTTTATCAGCCAATAGATTTGTTATGTCTTCCTGATCAGTGAAGGTGGTGCTGTTAACCACCAGTTCAGCACACTACTGTGTGTTACTTTTAAGGTTCTGGACATAGCTGAAGAAGGCTTTGTGACTGTCCTTAGCCTAAGAGTCTATCCTGACCTCATAGTTGGCCTTGTTAGACTTAATTAGACCTCTTAGTTTCTTGTTTAGTTGAATCAGAGAAATCTTTTTTTTATGGAAGTTGGTCTTTCTGATTTTTGTTATATATCTTGTTGAGATGAAGATTATACTAGGGGGGGTTTGTTTCTGGTGTTTGCTTTGGGTTTACCTCTGTTGGGTAGAGCAGCATCGATGCAGTCAATTACATGTTTGTACACAGGGTTTTGTTACATCTTTACACGATTGTGTTTAACTATTTGTCTTTCAGTCAAATGAGCTTTCAGTCAAAACTATATACAGACGCACACATCTATACATGCACATTTTATATTTGTGTGCATTCGTTTGTAAGAATGTGCATATACCCATACACCCCCACACCCATAGAAAAGCAGGAATACAGCACTAAAATTCATAAAAGGAAGCCATAATCATTCCACATTAACACCATCCATTTTCCCTGTGCCTGTATCTTTAACATTTTATTAGAGATATTTGGAGACTATGGACAATTAATTACACTTAATGAATGTCGGCCCTCCAAGTTACCCATCTGTATGGCACCATGATGCCATTACACCGAAAATATCACTTATTTCAGCTAATGTGTGAACATGACAAATTAAATATACAACAAAGCAATAATTATATCTGAGCAATTGTTAATGCTGTACAAGAAAGTATTTATTTAAAACTGAAAATGCCTGTGTGAAATGACCACAAATTGTTCTTAAGCTGTGTTGATTAAAAGGAATTACACAGGACAGCTATGGCCCCCTTTAAAAATAATGAACAGCGGCTGTTTGTCAAACACTGGTCTTGGCCCATGGTCCACTGAGATTATTTAGTTTACTTATTTTACATTTGCTAACTGGGAAAGTCTGACTGGACACAAGTCCTTTTTCAGAGGACACCCAGGGAGAAAAGTTCCACAAAACACAAACATATATACTTTAATACATACACAGACTCGCAAACTGCACAAAATTATACTAGATTAAGAGATTACATAAATACAAGAGATCCATATTACATATTACAATAATGAATACAGTTGACATATTTTTAGTTTACAAATCTTATAAGTGTAGTCCGCTCACAATTTTCCGTTAATTATTTTGAATACAGTCAGAAGACATATTTGTGGGATACAAATCAGTGGATAGCTTCCTTATACACAAAATTAATAGATTAAGAAGGAGACAATTTCAGTTGTGGTGCTAGTGCGTTTATTGAAGGTAGCGCAAAAGCGACAGCCCGAGACGTCGTGGTCTGGGCCCAAACAAGGTATGCAGAGGGAATGGAAATCCTTATGCGGTATTTGCTTCCCACAAGAAATACAATTATTAACTTTTTCTGACATCGGTCTGAGGCAAGAAAAGTTTCCCCAACGGGGTACTTAGCTTTAATGAAGACTTCGGTTTCCATAATTTTCATAATTCAGGAGCTGGCCGACCGGCACTTGCGAACTGCTTCTGCTTCGGGCACCTCGCGGCAAAAAAGACTAAAGAACATGGTGTCGGCTGTGTCTTATATACTCTGGCCTCATTGACGTCAGAAGAGAAAGCGACAACAACCGACGCCGGACCAAGACTTTGGAATTCGGCCGACCGAGGGACCGCCTGACGGCAGAGAACCCATCTGTGATTACTGCAGCTGTATGCACGATGAACATCAGAGATGGAAATATTGTCTGTATGAATGCTGGCTAAGGAAAGTTGTTTATCCTGGTGTATTGCAAGAACATGGCCATGAATTGGATAGGTGTGCGGTACAGTTGTGTACATCTACCATACATGTAGATGTTCGAGTGCATTCATTGTTGCAGTCATTACATTTGGGTTATCTGCTTGCAGTAGCCCTCAGTCGGCCTGATTAACAAAGTCGGGTTCTACGTAAGTTGCCATCTCTTCTTCCGTGACATCAGGTCGTCAGGGGTATAAAACATGCAACCGACGTCATTACATCAGTTTTCTTGCCCCAGATGTTAGGTGCCCCCCTAAAGGAAAGCAATTAAATCTATAAATATACACGGTTATACCTCAAACAAAAAAGCAAATACACCAAAAAGCTTTTAAGCATTGAAAAGGAGAGAAGAGGTTAAGCCAAACCAAGTTGGGGGGCTGGAGAGAGGGTAACCAGGACTGCTACAGTGAATACACTCGAACATTTACTTTTATGGTAAGTGTACACAACTGTACTATATTCTTTGTGCTTCACTGCTGCAGTCATTACATTTGGGTAGATTCCCAAAGCTAAGGATGGGAGGAGGAATTTAGACAGCATTAGGACCAGCTATAAGGCCCTGCAAAACTGCAGTGACAAAGCCAGCTCTGGATTTAGAGAAAACTGGCAAATGGCAATGCTTGGTGAAAGTATGTACAGAACTCCAGGTATCAGCTTCTAGGATGTCCCTGGTAGGTATGCCTCTGAGAAAGGCTGTAGAGGTAGATGCAGCCCTGGTTGAGTGGGATCTCATCCCCTGTGGGATAGGTTTTCCATGGTGCTTACAGCAGAAAAGAATGCAATGGCCAATCCATTTGGAGATGGTTCGCTTTGAAATAGCCTTCCCCTCTGTCCTTGCAGCAAATGCCACCAGCAGTTGTTCAGATTTTCTTTGAGGTTTAGACCTGTCCAAGTAGAATCTAAGTTGTCTGTGCACATCTAAGGAGTGCAGTATCCGTTCTGAGACAGCAGGGTAGGAGTCTAAGGCAGGTGCCATGGGGCCCAACAGTGAAGCACTGTGCAGGAGGGGGTACCAGTGTTCCCCTTTGTTCTGTGGATTAGGAAAGAAGGTAGGCAAATGAATGGACTGATTAAAGGCCACACTGATACCACCTTTGGCATGAAAGAGGGATTGGCCCTGAGGTACACCCTGTCCGCATGAAAGATGATGAAAGGCTCCACTGCCATAAGGGCCTGTAATTCAGATACCCTTCTTGCTGAAGTGATGGCTAAAAGGGGAAGCTGTTTTCCAAGAAAGGAATTTTAAATCTGCAGTAGCAGCTGGCTCGAAAGGAGCAAGGGTGAGTTTCCCCAATGCAAAGTTAAGGTCCCAGGCTGGAGTTGGAGCTCTCTTGGGTGGTCTTAAATTTTTGACCCCTCTGAGGAACTGCTTGAGCAGTGGAAGAGAAAAGAGGGGAAGTTCTGTGCTATAATGGGCTGAAATGGCTGAGGCATGAATTTTTATTGAGGAAAAAGACAGGCCCTGGTGAAGCATCTCAGTTAAGTATTGTAACATCTGAGGTAAATTGGGCACTGCTGTGCTCAACCCCTTGAGCTTGGTTCCAGGTTCAGAATCTTTTTCATTTTTCAGCATAAGATTTTCTAGTACTATGCCTCCTTGCCTCTAAAATGACATCCATCACTGGTTTACTGAGGGATGGTAAAGGAGAGCTTAGGTAATTAGCCAGGCTGCTATGTTCAGTGTTTGAAGCCGAGGGTGCAGAACCTGGTTCTCCTGCTGAGACAGCAGGGTAGGAGTCTGAGGCAGGTACCATGGGGCCCAACAGTGAAGCACTGTGCAGGAGGGGGTACCAGTGTTGATGTGGCCAGGCTAGTGCAATCAAAATCATCCTTGGTTTGTCTTGTTTGATATTTAGTAGACCTTTGGAGAGCAGAGGCAGAGGAGGAAAGGCATAAACTGATGGGTTTTTCCAGTTGAAGGAAAAAGCATCCACTTTCCAAGCTTGTCTGTGGGGAGTCCTTGCACAACATTTTTCCAATTGATAGTTCTGGGGGGAGGCAAACAGGTCTATATCTGGGCTCCCCCATTTGCTTGTCAACATGTTGAAAATGCTTGGTTTTAGTTTCCACTCACGTGGGTCCATGAGGGTTCTGCTTAGTCCATCTGCCAGTGTATTTAGTTTTCCTGGCAGGAATTGAGCTTGTAGATGTACTTGGTAGCTCAAGGCTGTGTTCCACAATGCCATGGCTAGTCTGCAGAGGGGGTAAGAATGTGTACCACCCTGCTTGTTTATGTACCACATAACAGTGGTGTTGTCCGTCTTAACCATTAATTGTCCAGGAAGAATGTGGTCCTTGAAGGCTGTCAGAGCATTCTGTACAGCTAACATTTCTTTATGATTGATGTGAAGGTGCATTTGAATTGGGTTCCATTTGCCCTGAATGCACTTCCCCGTCAGGTGCGCCCCCCCCCCCCATGTGTAGTCTGATGCATCTGTTGTTAGGGTTTGGGCGGCAGGGGGTAGTGTGAATGGTAGTCCCTTGTTTTGGTGGCAGGCCTCTGCCCACCAAAGGAACTCTAGGCATAGACAAGTAATGATAGAAATCATTGCTTCTAGATCCTGAGAATGTTGACACCATAGGCTTTTTAGAGACCATTGCAGTTTCCTCATATGCAGTTTTGCATATGGAATTAGAAGAATGCAGGGGGCCATGAACCCCAAGGCTTGTAGTATGTGCCTTGCAGATACAGCAGGGTTTTTGTGACCTCTTGTTTGAAGGAGGTGTCAAGTGAATTTGTTTCTCTGGCGTGAGGAAAGCCATCTGAGAAGTTGTATTTAAGCTTGCTCCCAGGAATAAAATTTGCTGACAGGGTACCAGGTGTGATTTCTTTTCGTTTATGGTGTAACCCAGACAAGTTAGCACCCTCTGTACAAAAAGCCAGATGATTCAAAAGTATGTCCTGGTTTTCTGCCTAAATTAAACAATCGGCCATGTATTGGCATATTTGAATATTTCTTTGCCTGCAAAATGCAATGACTGGAGCTAGGCCACTTTGTGAATACCCTGGGTGCAGTAGTTAAGCCAAAGGGCAGTGCAGAGAACTGATAGTGTGTGTAGCCTGCTTTGAAGTGTAGGTATCTTCTGCAAGATTCCCTGAATGGGATGTGCAGTTATGCTTCCTTTAAATTTAGTGTTGCCAATAAGGCATCTTTGCTTAGCATAGGAAGCAACTGGTGAAGAGTCAGCATCTTGAATTTTGGAATCACCAAAAAGGTGTTTAGAGTAGGCAGGTCCAGGACAGGACACCATGAACTGTCTTTTCTGGGTACCAGGAAAAATCTAGAGTAGAAACCTTGTCCCTTTTTCCCTTCTGGTACCAATTGAATAGCCCCAATGCTTAAGAGAGAGTACTTGCTTTTGGGCCTCTGCCCACTGCTTTGGAGGTAGATCTGGCCAACCGCTTGTAGTTGGTGACATGTGGAAATTAAATCTGTATCCTTGGGACACTACATTTAAAACCTATTTCTCCTGGTTAATGAGTCTCCAGTTCTTTGCATGAAGTCAATCTTCCCCCTCAAAGAGGCAGTCAGTTGAGAAGTGCTTGGAAGTTTTAAAAATAAATCATTGAGACAGTTTACCATAGGGGGGAGTTTTATTACTCCCAAATTTGGAAGTGGAGGCCCCCTACTGCTTAGTCCTGTGCGTCCCCTGGGACTGAAGCCTGGGTGCTCTGCTGGATCTGGGTTTGGACTGAGAAGGTCTGGAAGAGACAGGAAAGGACCAATTCTTAGAAGGTCAATGCCTACTAAATCTTGGAGGTTGTACTTGTAAAAAGTCTTTAACAGTTTGCATAGATTTAGCTTTTTCCTCCATCTTTTTAAGAACTTCTGCCTTGTTGCCAAACAGGTGGCCCTGATTTAAGGGAGCATCCAGTAATTTCGCTTTAACATGATCTGGCAAGGATTGCTCCTTAAGCCAAGCATGCCTTCTAAGTACAGACCCAGTTACCGCAGCCCTGCAAGATGCCTCTAGTGAATCAAAACCACATTGCAATGTATGTTTATCAACTTGTTCAGCAGAATGTATAAAATCATGGAAAGCCTTATTTTCAGCACACTCAGGAATCAAAATCATTTTCTGTTTAAGCAATCCAATAATATGCAGCTGATACTTTAACATATGAAACTGGCAATTCAAGGCCATAATGGCCAAAGTTGCAGAAGTGTATACCTTCTTACCCCATCTATCCAGCGCCCTGGAATCTCTATCAGAGGCGGTAGGATTTTTGGCAGTAGTAGCTTTAATGCCCTTGGGTCCCTGTGAAATGGTTTCAGGATCCGCAGTAGGATTTTCGAAAAGGAACTTGTGAGAGTCAGGAACCCTGTAATATCCATCAGGTTTTTTGGAAGCAGGAGGTAAAGAGTCCGGGGCCATGTTAGATTCCGAAAAGGCATCATCAACAATGTCCAGTACAAGAGGTATAGCTAAAGGCCTGTGCTGAGGCAGGAGTAAGAAATCCCTAAGCCTCTTTTTAGAATCAGAGAAATCCTGGCTTTCCCAATGAAAAAGCTCCCTGAGAGTATGCAAGGTTTCACCAAAAGAGAAATCCTCTGGGAGGAAGCAGAGGGAATAGAGTCCTCATCATCAGAATCCTCATAGGTAGATAAGGGTAAATCCTGGTCAGAGGAAACAGAAATTTCAGAATCCTGGTCAGAAGTATCATAAGCAAACTCAGTCCTAGGTCTCTTAGAGGGGGAAGGTTGGTTTTCCCTGATTAAAGTAATAAGGTCTTCAGTCATTCTTATCATTTGTTCTTTAGGCATAGAGGCCTGACCATGCGGTCGGGGCGTCAGTTTTCTAGGCATGGTTCGAGTTTTAGGCCTTAAAGAAGAAGATGACACCGGTTTAATATGCAAGTCAGTAGGCCTGAATACACCCTCAGAAGCCGGTGCCTGCACAGCGGCTCTGGACCCATCCAAGATAGAGACAAACGCAGGTTCCACAGTTGAAGCATCTCGCAGCATACTGGACTCCGAATGGGTCTCAGTAGAGGCCTGCAAATCTGAAGTAGTGGGCATCAGGGGCTGCAGAAGCGTCTCACTTGGTACCGGCGAACTGGGAGGCCTGTCTCTGTTTTTATCTTTGCATTTATCCGGAATGTCGGTAGTCGGACGGCTTACCGAAGACATATCAGGATAATTGAACCGAGCACCAAAAAATTTAGAAGCACAAATATACCGACGACGGATAGTTCGTGGTTTAAATAAGGCACAAAACTGACAGCGAGGTACGTCGTGCTCAGGGCCTAGGCTAGGAATACAGTACGAATGAAAATCTTTATGAGGCATTTGCTTTCCACAAGAAATGCAATTATTTACTTATACTGACATTGGTTTAGAGCAAGAAAAAGTTTCCTCAACGGGTTACTTAGCTTTTAGTTGAAACTCGAAAATGAAAATTTCAGGAGTCAGCCGACCGGCACTTGCCAAATGCTTCTGCTTTGAGCACCGCACAGCAAGAAAGACTGATGTAACGACATCGGCTGCATGTTTTATACCCCTGACGACCTGACGTCACGGAAAAAGAGACAGCAACCGAAGTAGGAACCAAGACTTTGTTAATCAGGCTGACTGAGGGCTACTGCAAGCAGATAACCCAAATGTAATGACTGCAACAGTTAAACACTAAACAGGAATAGGTTGGTACTATTTGTTTTGTCAGCAGGGAGCATGTTCCAAGTTTTGGCTATAAAGTTTGACAGCAGGGAGTCTCCTGCAGCACTGCAGACTTTGACTGCTGTCAGTAGAGATTTATTCTTTGACATGGCTGCTTGTGAGGGGAATAGGAGATTCTGGACAGAAAGGGGTCTTTTTTGGGCATGGTTTACAATTTTACAGACTTCATTATTTTATAGTATACAATCTTCAGTAGAAAGTTCTTGCTGCAGGCTGAGGATTTCTTTTTCTTTTCCATGTCAGAATTTCACTATTCTTGGTAAAAGAGACATGTACAATCCAGGCTTAATGATACAGATTAACCTGAGCTAAAACAACACATGGTACTTTATGTTTTAAAACTGCAAATACTGGTGATTACAGGAGGAAACTGTTCAGCACAGAAGAGAGCATAAATTATTTGTTTATTTAAGGATA
Organism: Protopterus annectens; assembly: GCF_019279795.1. Classification (NCBI taxonomy): domain Eukaryota; kingdom Metazoa; phylum Chordata; order Ceratodontiformes; family Protopteridae; genus Protopterus; species Protopterus annectens. The sequence continues at coordinate 1,516,071,577 of NC_056737.1, forward strand.
TGCTTAGGGTTATTTGAGTGAAATGTGCAACATTCTTGACTCTGTAAGAGAAAAGCTGTAAAGGCATTTAATTTGGGGCAAGGCTCCATCATTTCTGGTGGCATACAGGAATACAGACAAATTAAGGAGATAAGGTTGCCAATATTTTCACTCTGTAGGTAATGAAACAAAAGGAGCAGATCTCATTCTTCTGCTTAAGTTTAATTGTGCCAACATGGAGAAAAGCTGTTTGTATGTGTTCCCAGTGCAATCTGGGGATAGCCATACCTCTCAAGTGTACCTTATTACAAGGAACGCACCTCATTTGGGGTCTTAAAAAGTTCATGTTCCTCGAAGTTCCACATCGAAAGGGTCTTTTACACATTCAATGTTAGGAATTTTTTTTAACTGATATCCATGATAAATAGAAAAGAATCATACTAATACATTTAAAGATCTTTTTTATAAGTAAAACCAGCATATAGGTTCATAGGTAGGTACTAGGCTATTGGCCCAAGGGCCTATGTAAGCCTAGCCAACAAGGCTCCCTGGCTTACACCACCCAAGAAAGTTATTTTCCTGTGCCACTGTCGAGCAGAGACACAGAAGTGATCCCTGGGGTGTATTTCCTTTTTCCCATCCACTCATCAAGATTTTTCTTGAAGAGTGCTAATGAAGAACTTAGCTTAAAATAGATGGGTAGCCTGTTCCAGAGTATGGGAAGTCTCTGGGACAGGAATAGTACAGTTTTGTACCTACCATAAATGTAGATGTTCAAGTGTTCACCCTGCTGCAGTCATCACACTTGGGTTATCCTGCCGTCAGGCGGTCCCGCAGTCAGCCTGAGTTCCAAAGTCTTGGTCCGGCGCGGTTGCTGTTGCTTCTTCCCTAACGTCAATGCTCCAGGGGTATATAAGAGGCATCCAACGCCATTTTCTTCAGTTTTTCTTGCCCCAGATGTCAGGTGCCCCCAATAGGTAGGCTATATATATATATATATATATATATATATATATATATATATATATATATATATAAAAAAATACATATAAAAATAAAACAATACCTTCAGGCACAAGCAAATATACCACAGAGGTTGTATAGGATAGAATGATATAGATAAGTCCAGCTAGTTCAGAGGGGATGTAGGGAGGGCAACCTGGACTGCAGCAGGGTGAACACTCGAACATCTACATTTATGGTAGGTACAAAACTGTACTATGTTCATCGTGTTACCCTGCTGCAGTCATCACACTTGGGTTGAATCCCAAAGCTAAGGATGGGTGGTGGAGTTAAACAGGGTTAGAAGAAGCTAGTAGGCCCTGCAAAACTGCAGTGGCAAAACCAGCTCTAGTCTTAGAATATAGAGGTAAGTGATAGTGTTTGGTGAAGGTGTGCACTGAACTCCAAGTTGCAGCTTCCAGAATATCATTGGTTGGCACCCCCCTGAGAAAGGCTGCTGATGTAGCTGTAGCCCTGGTGGAGTGGGACCTAATGTTAGCAGGTACCGTTTCCCATGATGCGTGTAGCAGAAATGTATGCAATGTCCTATCCATTTTGAAATGGTCTGTTTTGAGATAGCTTTTCCTTGTGATCCTGCAGCATAGGCTACAAAGAGCTGGTCAGATTTTCTGAAAGCCTTAGTTTTATCCAAGTAGTAACATAATTGCCTGTGAATGTCCAAAGAGTGCAGGAGTCTTTCTCCTTTGTTCTGGGGATTTGGGAAAAAGGTGGGCAAATGAATGGTTTGGTTTAGGGCCATACTGGATACCACCTTTGGCGTAAAGGAAGGGTTAGTTCGTAGAGAGACTCTGTCTTGATGAAAAATGAGGAAAGGCTCCACTGCCATTAGTGCCTGTAGCTCTGAGACTCTTCTAGCTGAAGTTGTAATGAGCTGAAATTGCTGAGGTGTGGATCTTAATAGATGAAAAGGAAAGTCCTTTGTGCAACATCTCAGTTAAATATTGTAGAATCTGAGACATGTTTGGATCAAGGGGATTTTGGCCTTTAGCCTGGTTCCAGGCGCAAAATCTTTTCCATTTGTCTGAATATGTTTTCCTGGTGCTGGGCCTCCTGGCCTCCAGAATGACATCCATAACAGCTTTGGATAGAGGTGTTGGCTGGTTGTTTAGTAATTTGCCATGCAGCCAGGTTTAAAGTCTTGAGCTGGCTGTGTAGAATCTGATTGTCTCGCTGGGTGAGCAGGCGAGGAATTTGTGGTAAAATCCATGGTGGGCCATGGGCCATGTTCCTTAGAATTGGATACCAGTGCTGGTGTGGCCAGTCTGGTGCAATGAGTATCATTTGTGGCCTCTCTAATCTGACTTTCAGCATTACCTTTGCTAGAAGAGGCAGTGGTGGAAAGGCATACACTGTTAATGTTTTCCAACTGAATGAGAGGGCGTCCACTTTCCAAGCTTGTGGATGGAATGTCCTTGTGCAAAATTTTTGAAGTTGGTAGTTTTGGGGGTTGGCAAACAGATCTATGTCTGGGCATCCCCATCTTTGAGTTATCATTGCAAATACTTGTGGATCTAGTTTCCACTCGTGGGGGTCCATGATGTTTCTGCTTAGGTCGTCTGCCAATGTGTTTTTCTTTCCTGGCAGGAATTGTGCTTGTAATTGAACTTGGTAAGACAGTGCTGTGTTCCACAAGGTCATTGCTTGCCTGCATAGAGGGTAGGAATGTGTGCCCCCTTGCTTGTTTACGTACCACATTACTGTGGTATTGTCCGTCTTTATTATTAGCTGTCCTGGGTGTAAGAGGTCCTTGAAAGCTGTTAGGGCATTCTGTACTGCTAGCATTTCTTTTTGATTGATATGCAGATGCCTTTGATCTGTAGTCCATTTGCCCTGAATGCACTGTCCTGCCATGTGTGCTCCCCCAGGCATAGTCCGATGCATCTGTTGTCATAGTTTGCCTGGCTGTGGGTAAGGTGAAAGGCTGACCCTTGTTGAGGTGACATGCCTGTGCCCACCATAAAAACTCCTGTTGAAGGCAGGGAATGAGTTGTGTCATTGTTTCCAAGCTGTGGCTGTGCTGAGTCCATACGCTTTTCTGGTACCATTGTAATTTCCTCATATGCAGTTTTGCAAATGGTATTAGTAGTATGCAAGACGCCATGAATCCCAAGGCCTGCAGAATTTTTCTTGCAGGGAGTTGGGTCTTTGTTGCCATTATTTTGAAGTATTGAGTCAGCTGTTGTTGCTTGTCTGGCGTGAGATAAGCCATCTGGGCCGTTGTATTCAAGCTGGCACCCAGGAATATTATGTTTTGTGAGGGCACTAGTTTTGATTTCTTTTCGTTTACTGTGTACCCTAGGCAACTTAGAAGGTGTTTGACAAATGCCAGATGCTTTAAAAGAATGTCCTTGCTTTCTGCTTGAATAAGGCAGTCGTCCAGGTACGGGTATATTTGAATTCCTCTTTGTCTGCAGTATGCAATTACTGGTGCCAGGCATTTTGTGAAGACCCTGGGCGCAGTAGATAAGCCAAAGGGCAGTGCAGAGAATTGATAATGGGTTGACCCTGCAATGAAGCGGAGGTATCTTCTGCAATTTTGTCTGACAGGGACATGCAGGTATGCCTCCTTGAGGTCCAACTTTACTAGCCAAGCATTCTTGCTCAGCATGGGAAGAAGCTGCTGTAGTGTTAGCATCTTGAATTTTGGTACTTGCAGATAGGTGTTCAGAAATGAAAGATCCAGAATGGGTCTCCATGCTTTGTCTTTTCTTGGGATTAGACAGAGTCTTGAGTAAAATCCTTGTCCTTGCTCCTGTGTAGGTACCTGTTGAATGGCTCTCATGTCCATGAGAGCTGTAATTTGGTTTTGTGCCTCTGCCCATTGATTTGGTGGCAGGTTTGGCATTCCTTTTATCGTTGGCAAGGTATGAAAGTGGAATCTGTATCCTTGTGAAACAATGTTTAGGACCCATTTGTCTTTTGTGATGATGTGCCAGTTGTCTGCAAAAAGTGCTAATTTTCCTCCCAAGGGAGCTGCCAAGAGAGATTTGCTTGGTAGTTTGAGGATTGAGTCATTGTGTTTGTCTTCTGCTAGCTTGGGGCCTGTCTTCTCCTCCTTTCTGGGTAGCAGTACCCCATTGGCGAGGTTTGTAAGGGCCTTGTGGCTGACCTCTGCCCCTTGGGTGTCTGTATTTGCCCCTCTGTGATCTGTCAGAAGCTAGAAAGGCATATAATAAAGGAACACACATCAAGAGAAATCCAAAAGAAACACCAACAACGAAAATTGCAGCCAGCAATTTTCGTTGTTGGTGTTTCTTTTAGAAGCTAGAAAGGACCAGATTTTTGTTGGCCAATTTCTGCTGAAACGAGGGGGTTGTACCTGTCAAAAATCCTTGACAGTCTGCATAGACTTTGCCTTATCCTCCATTTTCTTTAAAACCTCTTCTGCTTTGACACCAAATAATACATCCTGCTGTAAAGGTGCATCCAAGAATTTTGTTTTAACACGATCAGGTAGGGTTTGTTCTTTTAACCAAGCATGTCTGTGTATAACAGACCCAGTAACAGCTGCTCTACAGGAAGCTTCCAATGAATCAAATCCACATTGTAAAGTATGTTTGCCCACCTCTTCAGCTGCATGCAACAGATCCTGCATTTCCTTGAATTCAGACTGTTCAGAAAGTGTGCTCATTTTTTTGTTTTAATTGAGACATTAGGAATTGCTGATATTTCAGCATGTGGAACTGACAATTTAATGCTCTCATAGCCACAGTAGCTGAGGTGTATATCTTCTATCCCCATCTATCTAGGGCTCTGGAATCCCTTTCAGAGGGCACAGGATTTTTTAGCCATAGAAGCTTTAGCTCCTTTGGGACCCTGGGAAATTGTTTCTGGGTCAGCCACAGGGCTTTTATAAAGGAATTTGTGTGAGTAAGGTATTCTGTAGTATCTGTCTGGTTTGGCTGGAGCAGGAGGTAGAGAGTCTGGATTTAGACTAGACTCCAAGAAAACATCATCCACAATGTCTAAAACTGGAGGGATAGCAAGTGGTCTGTGCTGGGGTAGTAAAAGGAACTCTCTGAGCATTTTCTTAGAATCAGAGTAGTCCTGACCTTCCCAGTGGAAATGTTCCCTCATGGTATGTAAAGTTTCCCCAAAGGAGTAGTCTTCAGCGGAAGATGCTGAGGGAATAGAGTCTTCAGCATCAGAGTCTTCATAAGGGGGAAAAGTGTAATCCTGTTCCTCAGAAGAATCTGAGGAAATTGAAACCTGGTCAGAAGAAGCATAATCCTCCTCTTGTCTTGGTCTGTTATCTGGAGGGGGATGGGAACCCCTGATTAGGGTAATCAAATCTTCAGCCATCTTAAGCATCTGTTTCTTAGGCATGGGGCCTTGAACTGTAGACTGATGTACAGACTTTTTTGGTTTTAATGGAGTTTTAAGCTTAGCATAAGATTTAATGGTGAGTGTAGTCGGTCTGTAGACACCTTCAGCAACCAAAGGTGTTTCTACTGCACCGGGATCTCCTTCTGCTCCAGTGTCGGAAGGGCCTAATGAAGATGGCTGCGACAGCCTAGTACACTCCGCTTGAGAATCCGCAGCTGTCTGGGGTTCCAATTCTGCGGTCGTCAGGGGCTGCGTAGGCACCTCACTGAAAAACGGCGACAGACCCAGCAGAGGCCTCAGAATCTGGCTTGTTCCTAGGCTGCCTGCCCCTTATCCTTGCGTTTTTTATGCATGCCGGTCGTCGGCTGCTCCGACGGCATGATATAATTAAATTTCCTACCAAAGTAATATTGTGCGAAGTCAATACGGCGTTTGATAGTTCGTTTATTAAACCTAGCACAAAACCGACAACCTGTGACATCGTGGTCTTGGCCTAGGCAGGAAATACAATAAGAATGGAAGTCCTTATGAGGTATTTGCTTCCCACAAGAAATGCAATCGTTAACTTTTTCTGACATCGGACTGAGGCAAGAAAAGGTTCCCCAACGGGGTACTTAGCTTTACTGAAGACATTGGGCTGAAATTCGATTCGAAAATCTCAGGTGTCGGCCGACCGGCACTTGCGAACTGCTCCTGCTTCGGGCACCGTGCTGCAAGAAAGACTGAAGAAAATGGCATCGGATGCCTCTTGTATACCCCTGGCGCACTGACGTCAGGGAAGAAGCAACAGCAACCGACGTCAGACCAAGACTTTGGAACTCGGGCTGACTGCAGGACCGCCTGACGGCAGGATAACCCAAGTGTGGTGACTGCAGCACGGTAACACAATGAACATCTACCCCTCAAGCATGTCCTGTTTATTGTGGTGACAGGGTTTCACCATTCTATGACCTTCCTAGTTGAAGTTGTTATTAAGGTGGTAGTATGTGTTCCATATTTTGCCCATTTGTTCCAAATTATGAGGTCTAGTGTTCTTCATTTTGGAGATGGAAGGTTGAGAGCTATGGGGATAGCTATGAAGCTTACAGGAATTAAATACCACACTCAATTTTCATTTTAAAGGTAAGGATACAAAAAATGTGTCTCCTTCTCCTGCTTGTTTTAAGTTGGACTGCACCAACATAGAGAGACAGCTATTTGTGTATGCTAACAAAATCTGGGAAACTCTGAAGGATGCAGGAAGTGTATACCAGATTAAAGAGGTATCACTTCTTCTAGTGTGTTCTAATTCTGCTTAATTAAACAGCAGAAAAACAATGAAGAAAAGGCAATTAACAGCTCCTTTGAGATCACCATTAGCCTTGCTAATACCTTCAGCGGATGAGCAAAGAAAATATTTTAAGCAACAAGATGCAACACATTTTGTTCCAATTGTTGCATCTCCATGCTCTCAATTCACGGATAAAGGAGTGCTTACAGATGAATAAGATGCACCTTACGTTGATCAGTTACATTACAGTGATCATACTCTGTGGTGAACCACTTTTCAGCTAAGCTATAACAAAGGACAAATTATTATCCCAGGGATAAAAATTCAAAGGGGGATATTCCAGGCTGACTCTGTCACCACTGCTCTTTTGTCTTGCTTTAACCCATTAAGCTGTCTGCTTAACAGATTAGGTCATGGTTATAATTTGGCTCCCAGAAAACAACAAGTGTCAAGACTTATCTTCTTTTTGTGGATGATTTAAAACTGTATAAGCTCATCATATGAGGAGCTGAAAGCACAAATGGAAGTGGTCAAAACTTTCTCAGATGATACAAGAATGGCATTTAGTCTTGATAAATGTGCAAAAATAAAACAAAGCAGGAAAGCTACAGCACAAAGAAAATATCAGTCTGAGACAGGAATGTGATATAAAGGAACTTAAGCAGGAGGGAGCGTATAAATATTTGGGAACTAATTAAGGATCGACAATAAAACTTGGAACAAATGCAAACAAAACTCGGTAAGGAATATTTTAGAAGACTAAAATTAATACTGAAAACAGCCCTGACCTCTAAGGACAAAGTTGAAGCTATAAACCAATTTGCTTTTTCTATTCTTACAGGTTTGGGGTGAATGACTGGTCCCAAAGGGTATTTGATCAGTAGGAACAGGAAAACTGGAAAAATGCTTCACATTTATCAAATGATCTATAAAAATTAGTGTATACCAAAATTATATATTCCTCATTCTGAAGGTGGTATGGGTTTCCTCGAAACTGATTACACGCATAGACCTGCAATCACAGGACTGCACATATATCTGCTGACCTCAGCCGATCCAAACATAGTGAAATTATGTGAATCATGAAGAGAACAAGTCTAAGATGACTTCCTTGCTTAGTTCAGCATAAGTATATCGGTATCAAGTGGGAATGGAAACCAAATGAGAAGTAGACAAAAATCAGGCAGTAACTAAATGTGCCAAAAAACAAAAAGAAAGAATATACTGAAAAGGATCAGATGAGAAGGCAAGAAATGTGGAAGAGGCATATAGTTGCAAGTACAGGAGACTCCTGGAACAACCTTATTTCAATCAGGATCTAACACATAAATGGTTAAGGAGAGGAGAATTTATATCAAAAGATGAGAGGTTAATATTGATGGCCCAAGACAGTGGACCAAGAATATATCATCATCATCATCATCACCACCCTCTTTTTCCGATTTTTTTTTTTTCGACATGGGATCGGGGTGTTGAGTTAACTGACTATATATGCATTGGTTTACAAAGTCCATTGAACATGTTGGAGAAACAAGCAAATACAGGTTTTGTAAAATAGGACTGGAAACAGTCACACATGTTGCTGCTCGGTGTGAAAACAATGTCAGAAGGCCTGTATTCCGAAAGGCATAATCATTTGGAAAGACTGTTGCATTGATGATTGGCAATGTGCCACCCATGCACTGGCCCAGTAATCAAAAACCCTCAGTCTTTACCACTAGCACCAGTGAGGGACATCTACAGTGGGAGGATAACAAGTACACACACAGTAAAGTATAATTTCCCTTAAGAGCACACAGAGATCACAATCAGTCTGGGGATAGTTTCTCTCCAGATTCCCAATAAGACTCCCCACTGGCACAGCTATAGGGTTCAGATTCCACATTCATATTCCACACAATATGTGACACCCATGCACTGGCCCAGTAATCAAGGAGTCTCAATCCTCAACTAACACTAGTGAGGGGAATCTACATTGGGAGGATAACAAATACACAGACAGTAAACTACAATTTCACTTAAGAGCAGACAGAGATCACACTCAGTCTGGGGATGGTTTCTCCCTTTCGCTTCAGATCCCCAATAAGACTCCCCCACTGGCACAGGTATAGGCTTCAGATCTCAGCCGAGTAGTCAAGCCAAAACCTCCAGTACCCTCTCTGTTCAACAAGTGCTTCATGTCCTTGCCCAAGTAGCTGACACACACACACACACTTTGAGATTTGGTTTATATACAAACACAGACACTCCTGGAGAAGGCTGGCACGAAGCACTGGTTGGACAGAGAGGGTACTGGAGGTTTTGGCTTGACTACTCGGCTGACCTCTGAAGCCTATACCTGTGCCAGTGGGAAGTCTTGCTGGGGATCTGGAGAGAAAGGGAGAAACCAGCCCCAGACTGACTGGGATCTCTGTGTGCTCTTAAGGGAAATTGTACTTTACTGTCTATGTATTTGTTATCCTTGCCATGTAGATCCCCCTCACTGGTGTTAGTGGTGAGGATGGAGGCTCCTTGATTACTGGGCCAGTGCATGGGCGTCACATATTGTGTGGAATATCCACACTAAATATTAATTGCTTGGTAGTGGTGAGTTATCCACATCACATATTAATTTGCTTGTAGTGGTGTGGATAGTGAATTCCTGTAGCTTGTTTAGAGTGATCACTGAAGGTGTTTTTGTACTCTAAATTAGCCAAACAGAGAACATTCAGAGTTCAGATTACAATTAGCTCTGTTAGTCAGGGAGACCATGTCAGCAGAGGAGTATGGCAAGCTGACAAAGGAGCCATTTGGCTGAGATGTGCCAGGCTAAAGGATTGGTGCATTGAAACCTGACTAAAGCAGACATGATTACAGCTTTGGTCACAGCTGCATCAGAGAACAGCAATCAGGAGGATGATCAGACTGGCCATGGAGATGTACAACACTCACAGAATGGACAGTTCAACCTTTCTACAGAGGACTACAAAATCCATCTGGTGCTAAAGAGACTTTTGTTGGAGGCCAAGTGTTTGGAAATAGAAGCAGAGGAGAGACAGAGGTGTCTGGAGACTGAAGAAAATGAGAAACTGCGACATCTGCAGGCTGAGAAGAATGAGAAACTGCTACACCTGGAAGCTGAGGAGAAGAAAAGACAGAGGCAACATGAAAAGGAGATGCTGACTCTTTGCCAGAGTCATGGAGGTAATGGGGAAGGGAGTAAGTGGACCCCAGAAGCACAAAAAGTCAGTAAATTTCTTCCATAATTTACAGAGGGGGATAATTTTGATAGTTTCAGTTATATGTTTGAGAGGGTATGTAAACAGTATGATGTTGACCAAGGGCTCTGGGTACGGTTCCTGACCCCCTTACTCCATGGTAAAGCTGTAAATGTTCTGTCCAAACTATCTGATATTGAGTTTTTAAACTATAATGGTGTAAAGAACTGTTTGCTGGAATTTAAGCTAACATCTGAAGCTTATAGGAAAAGTTTTCATGAGCTAAGGTGCAAGGCAGATGAAATTGTGTGTGAATATGTTGCAGAACTAAGCACTTATTAATAGTTGGGTGAGTGGATGGATGTCAGGTCACCACTTTTGAAGGGGTGGCAGACCTTTTGGTGAGAGAACAAGCCCTTAGCACTTTGCCTGAGGACACGAGGATCTGGTTAGCTGATAGACAATGCTCTACTGCAGATGAGTTGAGGAAGAAGGGAGACCTATAACTAGCAAGAAGGGCATCCCTGTACAGGAAAGGGACACTCAGTGCTGCTCATGGGTCTAAGGGGAACCCATGCTGTAGGACAGCAGGTAATGGTTCTCATTCCTGTCAGACACAACAAGCTGCAGGCAGGTTGGGTGGACCTTACAAGGTGGCAAGGGAGGCCCAGACTGCCACAACAGAATCTGACAGTAGCTGGGGAAGCCACTAGTCCAGTTACACTTAAAGGACCTAGGGGTAAATGTTTTGAATGCAACCAGTGGGGCCATGTAGTAAATAGATGTCCACGGATGCAAGGTGGGGAACAAAAGCTGAGGGAGCCAGTAAGTGGGAATGACAAAATGCCAATAGTAGGTTGTCTTGAGACAACAGGGGTACCAAACTACCATGAAGATGTCCTGATAGCGAAGTATTTTGATAAGGCAGTACCATGTATTTATGCAGTTACACACAGTCAGGCTTGGAGACAAGCATGTGGGTCTGGTAGCCTGGGAGGACCCAGACAGACCGCACACTTGCAGCCAGGACTGGTGAGGTGGTTACTTCAGGGAGGGAGCTACCCTGTAGCAGCAAGACTGAAGGTGAGCCACAGCTGCTTGTGGGTGTGATGATCCCTTGGACAGAGTGACTGCAAAGGTAGAGGTGAGTAGTAGTACCCAGGCTGACAGTGAGGCACCGATGTCAGAGGATACCAGACTTCCTGTGGAAGGGGAGCTGGGAAGGGTTACAAAGAGAGAGTTGAGACAGGCTCAGCTCTCAGAACCTGCATTACAAGGCCTGAGGCAGGTAGCTAGTGAGGCACCTGATTCTCAAGGGAAGGGGGAATCTGTATATTGGGACAAAGGGTTACTGTACAGAGAGTATAGAGAGTAGACCCCGGAGGGAGGGCTAGAGGATGAGAGAATACAGCAGTTGGTAGTGCCTAGAGACTACTGTCTGGCACTTCTAGCCATATTCCCTTTGCAGGTCATATGGGCATAAAACGTACAAAGAGATGTATTATGCAGAATGTTTTTTGGCCTGGGATTTCCAGAGATGTAACAGGGTACTGCAGGACCTGTGAGCAGTGCCAAAAGGTAGGCAAGGCAGGAGACAAGGTGAAAGTTCCTCTGATGCCTTTGATTGTGATTGAGGAGCCATTTCACAGGGTAGCTATGGATATTGTGGGGCCTCTGAGTACCCCAACGTACACAGGGAAAAAGTATATCCTAGCTGTAGTAGATTATGCTACAAGACAGCCTGAGGCAGTGGCTTTGTCCTCCATTGAGGCAGAAAAGGTGGCAAATGCTTTGTTAGAGATTTTCAGCAGGGTAGGTTTCCAGAAAGAAATACTGACTGACAGAGGTGCCAGTTTCATGTCAGACCTGCTGGTTTGTCTGTGGAAGTATTGTGGGGTGAAGCACCTAAAGACCACCTCCTACCATCCCCAGACAAACGGCCTTGTTGAGAGGTTAAACTCTACACTCAAGTCCATGTTAGGGGTATTTTCAGACCAGATTATGAGGGAGTGGGACAAATATTTGCCCCATCTGTTGTTTGTTTACAGAGAGGTTCCCCAGGAATCCACAGGTTTTTCACCCTTTGAGTTGCTGTATGGGCACAGGGTGAGAGGGCGTCTAGACTTAATTCGAGATGAGTGGGAGGGTGAGTGTGAATCCCACTTGCAGTTTGTTGTGGCATATGTCCTAAACCTCAGGATAAGGCTCAGGGAACTCATGGGCTTGGCCCAGGAGAACCTGGCAGAAGCCCAACAACAGAACAAGGTCTGGTATGACAGAAATGCTCCAGCTACAGAGTATGCTGTAGGGCAGCAGGTAATGGTTCTCATTCCTGTCAGACACAACAAGCTGCAGACAGGTTGGGAGGGACCTTCAAGGTGGTAAGGGAGGTCAGTGATGTTAACTAAGTGGTGGAACTGCTAGGCAGGAGGCAGGGGCACAAATTGTACCATGTTAACATGCTGAAACATTACCATGATCGGAAGGCCCTTGTGCTGAGTATTTGCAGTGGAATGCATTAGCAGTCTGAGGGAGATCTGGTGACTAATCTCCTCAGTGAGGCTCAGACAGACACCTCAGTGGAAGGTGTGGCAATGTCCGAGCAGCTATCTCCTACTCAGGTTTGAGAAATCCGAGCAGTGTTACAGGAGTTTGGGGAGATGTTCACTGGGAAACCAGGGTGCACCCACCTGGTGCAGCACTGGGGGGATACAGGACTCCAAAAGCTTATCAGGTAGGCCTCTTATAGGGTGCCTGAGACAGTCATACAGACTCTGATGGAGTCGATACAGGAAATGTTGGAATTAGAGGTAATTCAAGAGTCCAACAGTCCCTGGGTCTCCCCAGTGATGCTGGAGCCAAAGAAGAATGGCAGCACCAGGTTCTATATGGACTACAGGAAATTAAATAGTCACACAGAGGCAGATGTTTACCCCATGCCTAGGATAGATGAAGCCCTAGAGCAGCTGGGTGAGGCTAAGTATCTTAACACCACTGATCTTACTAAGGGTTACTGGCAGGTGACCTTGACTCCTAGTGCTAGAGAGAGGTCAGCCTTTGTGACTCCGTTTAGCTTGTATGAGTTCACAAAGATGCCCTTTGGGATGAAAAATGCTCCAGCGACTTTCCAGAGGCTGGCAGATCATATCCTAGCAGGAGCAGGAGATTTTGCCCTTGCTTGCCTAGATGATATTGCCATCTACAGCCATTCCTGGCAAGAGCACCTTCAGCATGTCAGGGAGGTGCTGGGCAGACTACAAAGGGCAGGGTTGACCACTAAGCTCAGCAAATGTCAGGTGGGTATGGCAGAGGTCTCCTACCTGGGACATAGAGTGGGGAGTGGTAAGGTCAGGCCAGAACCTGCCAAAGTGGAAGCTGTTCAGGCATGGCCTGGTTACCAAAAAACAGGTGAGGGCAATCTTAGGGACACAGCAGGGTACTACAGAAATTTCATCCCCAGTTATAGTACCATAGCTGCTCCCCTCACAGACCTGACAAGGAAAAACAGACCAAGTAAGGTAGTGTGGACCCCAGCATGTGAGCAGGTATTTCAGAAGCTTAAAGAAGCTTTGGGAGGGCCCCATGTGTTAGCCAGTCCAAATTACAGCAAAAAAGTGTTGTGAGGTGGATGCTTCGAATCATGGGGTGGGGGCTGTACTTAGCCAGATTTCTTCAGAGGGAGAAGAGCACCCAGTGCTTTATCTCAGTTGTAGGCTCCAATCCAGGTAGGAATTATATGCAGCTGTAGAAAAGGAATGTCTAGCCATAGTGTGGGCACTACAGAAAGTTCAGCCTTATCTGTATGGACGGAAATTCACTGCAGTTACAGATCACAATCCCCTAATATGGTTACATCGAGCCAGCCAGCAAAATGCCAAGTTGCTAAGACGGAGCTTAGGATTGCAAGCATATGATATGTCAATGCAGCACCACAGTGGGGTTAGCAATGCCAATGCAGATGGGCTCTTAAGACAGGAAATGGGGTAAGGTATACCGAGACAGACTCAACCCTCTCAAGCAATGTTTCTCAAAGGACACTTGAAAACTAGCTTGAGTTCTCGGGGGGGGGGGTGATAAACTGAGAGGCTGCCAGCCTAGCTAAAATTTTGTAAATAATTCTACATCATTGTAAATATTAATATGATCCACAGGCTTGTTTGAGAAATGTAAGAAAACTGTGTTCTGTGTTGAGCTTCAAAAATGTAACCACAGTGCACCCTGCTGAAAGAAAACTGATAAGTAAAGAATTTTACGACTGTGTGATCTCAAGCTAGGAGACAGGATGTCTGCAGCTAGAAATTCTTTCTATTGTCCTAGGACAGAGACAATTAAAGGATTTCACATGTAAAATGTCTTTTATTGCAGTGACTTCCTGGCAGCTGTAGATTACAAAGAAATGTTAAATTTTATGTTCTTTGAGCCTTGGAAATAAGCAGATGTGTCAAAAATTATGTAATCTGAAATGACTCAGCTGTAATGTGTATTATCAATTTAAGAACTACCTCAAGAGAAAGACATTCCATTTTGTATTTTGTTCTTTAGCTGAAAACTCACCAGCACTTTGCCTTTTAAGTAGGATCTAGATCTTAGTATTTGTCTTAGAGATGGATAGAAATAGAAATATTACTCTAGCTGTTTTCTATATTTATGTCAGACTGTCCTACAATGTTGTTTTAAAGTATTTTCTGTGATTTCTGAACCCTCTATTGTCACTGTGTTGAATCAATGAGTACTGTCTTGTGTTTTATTATTTATTATTAAATATTTTAAACCTTGCAACTGTGGCTGTTTTATGTAGAGATAATTTAAGATCTTAGTGTACTTGCAGGTATTTGGAGATACTGTACACGCCACTCCAAAAGCCTTGCTGTTTGTCACACTTACTACTTGGATAACAGTAACATTGCACAGTAGAACTGGTCACCCTTTGTAAGGGCCTTTAGAGAAGCTGATAAGAGTTGTTGGTGGCAGGTGGTACTACCGTATAGTCGTGGCATAACTGGAGAAGCTGTGCCAGCCTTCCCCAGGAGTGTCTGTGTGTTTGTATATAAACCAAATCCCAAAGTGTCTGTGTGTGTGTGTGTCAGCTACTTGGGCAGAGACATGAAGCAATGGTTGGATAGAAAGGGTATTGGAAAGTTTCGCTTGACTACTCGGCTGAGATCTGAAGCCTATAGCTGTGCCAGTGGGGAGTCTTTATTGGGGATCTGGACAGAAAGAGAGAAACCAGCCCCGGACTGACTGTGATCTCTGTGTGCTCTTAAGGGAAATTGTAATTTACTGTGGATGTACTTGTTATCTTCCCAATGTGGAAGCCCTTCACTGGTGCTAGTAGTAAGGATTGAGGCTCCTTGATTACTGGGCCAGTGCACAGGTGTCACAGTGCAAACAGGTTTACTACTGAAATCTGGAAAATGCAATGCTCGACCGATGAAAATGTCAAGCCGAAATGTGGAAATATGTACCATCGAAAAGGCACAATCTTGGAACTAAATTAATCATCTACCATATTTCAATCTATTCAACATAACCTTAGGTGGCATCAGTCACCCAAGCTATGCATCATAACTGACCATTAGACTATCAAGTCAACGGCACATAGTTTTTACCATATTGCAGGGGGGGCTGCGCCCCCCCCCCTCAGAAAATTATATGTACCAACTCTGAGATCGCACTACAGTGTGAAAATAGGTAAATTCCCTGTTCCTCACTGTACCGCGATCTCCACTCGATAACGAACTCAGACTACCGAATTACACTGCACATTCGGTATTGTGTATTCATTGTAGTCTAGTTCGGCATAGTGCCCTTTTGAAAAGTGCCTTTTAAACACATGCCATTTGATCACCGGCGCTACGAGATTTCAACAGCAAACCATGCAAACATTACAATATTGAAGTAGCTGAGAAGCAGTGGAAATGTGAGCTACAAAGCATTATAGAAAATGATGAAATTTATATCACATGGGATCACCCATTACCAAAACTTAAAAAAATAGATGCGTGAAAACAGGACACAGTGCATCCAGGAAAAGAAGACAAAAGTAGTACTGATCATTGAAATTGTTAAACCCAATGATTAGAGTGTCTTACATACAGAGAGAGACACAAAGTCATAAAACACCAAGATGTGCAGGCGGAAACAAGGACAATGTGGAAGAAGGATACCCAAACTCTTCAAAGAGTAGTAGGAGCAATGGTTTTCATAAAAAAAGGATGTCTTATTTAGATATGCTACCAGTGCATTTAACTCAATATGAACTGCAGGAGGAGTCAATTCTGGGAACATTGCAGGTGTTACGAAGAGCACTTTTGGTTAACATTAAAGAGTCAAACACTACTAATTTCACAAACTTTAATCATACTTTGACTTAGGAATGGGGTCCATTCACATCTTGGTATATGAAACCCAAAAGACTTAGAGAAATTAGACGGAGTATTACATGTTAGTGTACCTGTCTAGAAAGTGCTGGTTCTGTAGAATACCAAGAGCCAGACAGAGTTCCAACTACAATTTTCACATAATTTTCTAGCAAAGACACCCCTAACTTTGGAGACTGTTTTTAACTTGTAGTGCTTGAAAATGTGTGGAGTAAAAACCAAGTGGCTGCCTTGTAGATGGCACTGGAGGGCACTCCTGTGATAAAGGCAGTGGACGTCAACTCCGATGGGCCTTTGATGTTTTGTTCAGCCTTTGCAACCAGTTATCTAATTAGAAATGAAATGGCTTGTTTTTCCAAAGAAACGCCCAGTCCATTAGATACACAACGAATAAAAGCTTGTCTCATTTCTTGATATCTTTGCATCTGGAAACACATCAGATCTACTTTCATATGTCTAAAAACAGAGTGATTGGACTTTCTGATTTCAGGGCAAAATTTTACATAAACCTGGAAACAAAGAATGGACTGAAAGAAAGCACTACCCTGCCTTTATGGAAAGTTGTGCTGTAACAATTCACACAATATTATGAATTTCAGGAACTCACCTATACAATTCAGAAGCTAACAGGAAGGACGGTTTTCCATGTCAGAAATTTCAAAGCTACCAATCAAATGGCTTAAAGGGAAGCTTTGCCAAGGCTTCCAGAACAAAACTCAAATAACAGTAAATAGAAAGTGCAGCTGTGTAAAATCTTAACATAACAGTGGATGTCCTTCTATTCACTGTATAAGTATTCTTTGCATTACAGATCTTTTGCCAAGGAGAGGACAAAGTCCAGCCAGTATACCAGAGCCTTAGATCTTTTAAGTGAGGTACTTCACACATATGCTCTGTGTGTATGGCATAAAGGTGACATACAGATGCAAACACTCAGAAATGAATTGTTCTAGGAGGAAAAAGATTACCCTGAGGGACAAAAACGAATATGTACAACCAGAAATAAAAAAAGACAGAAGGAAAGGAAGCAAGCGCCCTTCAGCCGCTAGAGTAGCATAAGCACAGGGGCAAGTACTAGGAAAGAAGGGGAAGGTGGGAGGGACAGAATACTGCAACAGTGAAGAGAAGGACATCTACTATTATGGCAAGATTTTATGCAACTGTACTATGTCCTTCCATGTCACTGTTGCAGTATTCTTTACATAAGGGAGTACAAGAGCTAAGGAGGAGGCTGGGGGGAGGAAGAGGAAGGCACAGGAAAGCTCTCTATCAACCTATGCAGAATAGCCTGGCAAAACTCACCCTGACCTTGGAAATTACATCCAATTTATAATTTTTGGTGAAGATATGAACAGGGGACCATGCAGTTGCCTCAAGGATGGAACTGGTGTTCAAACTCTTGAAAAAGACACCAGATGAGGCAATTGCACAACACAAGTGCGTTCAAACTGACATTTGATAATGGTGTTTACAGTGCCAGCAAAGAAGTTCTGAGTGTTTGCTTCCATACATCACCTTTATGCCCTGCACCTTAAAAGGGGAGCATACATGTGACATATGGTGCCTATAAAATCTAAAGGCTCTGGTATACTAGCCAGACAATTGGTTATCCTTGGCAAGAGATCCCTTATATAACGAATACTGTAACAGTGATACAGAAGGACATCTGTGTGGGTTCAGATGCAAAAAACAACAATTAACAAAGGACTGATAGAAAAAAAGTACTATGTAAAACAGCTGAGAAAGACTTTTTTAAAGATTCTATCTTACAATCTTCAAAACTTCTCTAAACCATTAGCCCAATGACATTCAGCTTATCAGGTGCTGAAATCAGGTTATCCTGTCCCCAATGAAAAAGGTGGTTGAATGGTTTGGGGACATTTCAGACACTAAATGAAGTGGGTATCCTGCTCAGGAAGTCATTTAGAAAAAAAAAAAGTCTCATCAGAGAATGAGGAAATTACAAACCGAAAATTCTTTTGTGGTTTAGGTTGCACACCCTCTCCTAAATTCTTTTCACATCCATCAAGAAATCTAGACCTCCAAAACTGGCTCTTATATGCAGAGAAATGACATACATCAGTCTTCTTGTAAAACGTAAATTTATTCTCTCTCCATGCAGAAAAATACAAAGCATTGGAAGAATGTGCTGAAAAACACAGGTAACGCTTCAGATCCTCCCTCATTTTGTCTTTCAGCTCATGTATCAAAGGAGCCACCACTGGACCAATGAAACCTAGGAAGAGTGCTAACCTGAGTCAGACTACTTTTTGGGTCAGCCTGCTCTTTTAGCAAACCTATCTCCTCTCTAACACCAAGGATACAACAGAATTTATACAGAAAATCATAACATGAAATGCAGCTTTAGATATACTGGGAAAGCACAGCATAATTTTCAGCAAAGTTTTGTTCATAGATGTTCATAGGTTAGTACTAAGCTAACTGCCCTTGCAAGCCATTTTAAGCTTAGCCAATTATCCCTTGTGAGAATCAAACCCTGCACCTTGTGTTTGTAAGGCAAACACCTTAACCATTAGGCCACCCTCCTGTTACACAAAAACTTATCTCAACCCTAACTTTTCATGGAGTGCAATTTGAAGGGTCGTCAACTTTGCTCTCTTCCCATCGGTAACCATTTGGGATGTCAAGACCTGCTACAGCTAGTCCTAAAATGCGGAGACTGAATGGCCAAAAGACTGGACTTACAGATACTAAAGTTTGAGATGCCATTTCTTGGAATATTCCCATCTCAGAATTGGTACATATAAGATTGGGTGGGTGCAAGAGGCCCCCTCCCCCCCACAAAAAGAAGTTTTAAGGAAAAGAGTGATTTTCAAGAGTTGCTTTTCTCTGGGTTTTCGGTCTTTTTTCTTCCCAGCTTTTTGGCACTTGGCGTTTCGAGTGCTGACATTTCAATAGGAAGCCCTTCCCATCATCATGGGTGACCTTAATATTTTCAAAAGTTTACTTAGCGGGACCATTAACGCATCTTGTCTGTCACTCTCAGTCAGCAAAGAAGGAAATGTGAAAGTTAACAGACCTGCTTCCTTGGGTTCATGAATAAGATGCGCAGAACAGAAGAACGATGAAAAAAAACATTGTCCCCATACCTGCAGTGATAGTTTGACAGCAGTCCATTAGAGTGAGGGCTAAGAAAAGTTTCTAAGTAACCAAACTATCCTTCATGGACTGGAATTGGAGAGTTTTTCACCTAAGAAATTCAGAGGTTACAAACCAAGGGTGAAGAATGTAAAGAAACCATTTTGTGAAAAAGGTTTGGTGAACTCTAGCTTGGATACAGACTCCATGATCAGGGATACAGGAGCAGTGATCAGCCTAAAAGAAACCCTCTAACAGGCTGTATAAGTAGACATGCTTCTAGAAGAACAAGTGTCAGCACACGAAGACCAACTTTAGCAATATGGATGGGCTGATAAAAAGTACTTTACAGTACAAGGTTTCCCCTTCACCTAAGAAGTAGCAAAAGGGAGAAGAAAAAAAATGATGTTTATTAGTATGAACAGATAGTTGTCAAGCATTTTTTGACTTCTAATGTTATTAAAACCTATCTGTAGCCATCTGTTCCTTAAGAAAAGGAAAGTCTCTATAGTCTACTTCAGGCACGAGCTGAATACAGGGAGCAAGCATCCATACAAGCATGAAGGTTGTTTGTGCTCTACACTGCCTCATTACCTTGGATGGCTTACAAGAGCAGGGAATGGCCTTGTGCCAACCAGCGGATCTGGCTTCATCACTCTGTTTAGCTCTAGACACCAACAACCCCCACACCAGAAAACCAAGCAATGCCCCTACAGCCATATCATTCTTCAAGACAGGGCTCAAAGGCATTTCTAGTTAGACTAATTCCACTCCTGGTGATCGACATGTGTACCTACATCACCATGTGAGCTCACAATGTCTCCCATCTCTGCATGCAAACTGCCACATGTGCAGTAAAGTATATCACTAACCTGGCAAAATCAAGAGTACATCCCTGACCTGGTTCTGGGCACCCATATGTGCTCAACATCAGTACTGCAGTAATTGGAGCACCTTCCCTGCACCCATAATGGATAAACTAGCATTGGCCAGTCACTGCCACCCTGCTCCTCCTCCACCAACCTCTTCCGGCATCAGAAGAGTTACTTGAACATGTTTGAGTCAGAGTCGGGGCTTTACCCCTTCATACTATGGGGCTGGCTGGGGTGGAGCAGGAATACGAATAATTTGTCACTAGTTCAGACAGCGAACTGTTTCCTGGTCCCAGCAGAAGCACCATGGGTACAGTTCTAGTAAGCTACTAAGTGGGCAAAGAAACGTGCCACCAAAACATGAACCGCATAAATGCCATGTGGTCAGTATCCAAACGAAGAGTCATATAATGCAGTTACTCAGCAGAACCTGTGAGCTCATGTGAACTGTGTGAGGGAGGACTTCAAAACTGGACAGGGATAACCAATGGAGAAGAGAAGTGAAGACTGAACTCAGAGTTGCTATAAGGATGTTGCAAAGCTGTAAACACATTTCCTTATGTACAACTGGGTTTCACCAGAAACCAAAGTACACTAGCAAATGAAATAGTAGCAAGCAGAAAACTAAGCAATCCATGTTATATTTACAAAATACTGAAAAATCAAAGAAGCTGAGTGCAGACATCCTGTCTAGACCTGTGGATGAAGACATCAAGGCACCTCTGTTCTAAGACGCTAGCAGAAGAGTGAAAGTATCTGGTACATAAGAGAATGAAAGAAATTCAGTCTGTCTCGTACTAAAAACATATAATGAAGAAAGCAGATGCATGCTACACCTAGCTTGTTACAACTGGAGGCAGATCCAAAAAGGAATAAAGACATTTCAGGCGGCCAGCACCTCCATGACATCAATATGAAGGTAGCAAGTGTTCAGGACTGAGAAGCCTGGTAATGTGAACACCCCAGATGAAAGAAGCAGCCAGTGCCACCAAACAGATGCAGGAAGGATTTGGAAAGGCATCCACAATGGAGAAGGAAGTCACGCCATCCACCCATTCTACACCCCCATAAACAGAACTGACAAACATTCTGCGCTACGGTAGCCTGATACAGAGCCATGTGAACAGCTGAAAAATTTAAGACAGTCTAAAATGCAAGTGAATATTTAGGACTGCTGGAGATTCTGTTATGTACTGTGGTAGAAAGAAGCACTTAGGCATGCTGGAAATTCTGTCAAGCTCCCTCCCCCCTGGTAGAAGTGGGGCAGCCACCACAGGAGCTGCAAGTACTGACACTGACTAATGCAAATATTTAGGCCCAGGTCAACAGATTAAATGATCTACAAGGTGACCGTCCTTGCTGGGTCAGAGATTTGGTTTACCCTAGCTGCCTGTTCGACTATGACACTTTGTTCTTCAGAAGGTCTTGCAGTTAGGGAGGTATGTGTCTGATACTAGCACTTACTGTGGTGTCACGCAGAGCCATAATGGAAAGAATAAAACTGATGGAGTTCCAGCCTAGGGTACCAAGTCGTAGGGGTGCCAGCTGGTCAGATTACATGCATTTCTTTTTTAATTGTATAATCAATTTTATGTGGTGTGATGAATCTATGCAGCAGTGTAGCTAAAACTTGAATGCACGTGGGCTGTACTTTAGTCACCACTGCCCGCAGAGGCTTCATGGGAAGATCTCCGGATTTTTTTTTTTTTTTTTTTTTTTTTTAGAGGAGAAGATAATCAGAAAGCTGTGAGTTAAATGATGTCATCTTAAGTCAAACACATGCTGGTATAGTAGTCCCTTTAAGCAGACACAGAGGATTTCAGATGATTTATGGAGGTCTGCCCCAGAAAAGGTGCATCTGTAATCCAAAAAAGAACATCTGTGACAAGCAGCTTCCAAAAATAATTCACATGCTCCACTTTCTTTTTCTTTTCACAATCACTTCCTCAGAACATTTGTACTAGGTTCTTTAACTGTCAAGTCTGCAAATAGTTTCATTCAGACTGTGACAGCTCATTTTCTTGACTTCTGGCAAATTTATAGAAATAAAGTGAATATCACAGACTTGCTGTTAACAAGAAGGTGTAAATAGGAGTTCTCAAAAAAAAATGGCACATGAATTCCCAATGGCTACATCTGACTACTGATATTCAAATAAGACTCCATAGGTCAGCTTACTTCTTGGACAACCATTACTTGAATGACTGTTTTCCAGTATATTCTTAATATTCAAACTGTTTTTAATATATAAACTGAATAGGACCCTCAAATAAATTCTCCACATCAGAAAAACTCTTACATAACTCCCAATGGGCATTAATAATTTTGGTTACAGTGAGGGTATCATAACTGTAATTAGTAATGAAAGCCGCATTATACCTTGGCACTACTCTCCTTTCATTTCTTCATAATTATTATTGTACCTTTTTATATAATACTACATTTTTTCCCCTAAAACAGGGAAATGTCTACTATCCCTACCTTCTGTTAATTCCACTATTACTTCCTCTATTAATTTACTAGGATATTTTCTTTTCATTAAACATATTTCTAGTTATTGCAGCTTCCTTACTAAAATCACCTTCTTCCGAAGTCATCCTTGGGGCCCTTAACTATACTACGCTTTTGTTTGTACGGATGAACACTTGTGAAGTATAAGTAAGAGTTTGAAAAGGTATTTTTTCTATAAATCGTAGATTTAAATCCTTGTTCTTCTTTAAATTGTATTGTTACATGTAGGTAATTGACCTTAAATCTTTCAATTTTATATGTACATTTAAAAAAATCCATAATATGTCCTATATACTAATTCAATTTTTGCTCAGTGCATGTCCAAAAAATACAAATGTCATCTACAAATCTTTTACATAAGTTCCAATATCGCACATAAGGAGAACTGAATATATATTTATTTTGCCATACCTGTAATCTAATGTTAGCATTGCTAGGTGTGTAACTCGTACCCATAGCTACCCCATTTATTTGTTTGTAAAATTCCCTTTCAAAGACAATAAAATTGTTATGGAGCATTATTTCCATTAATTCTAAGACAGTCCTGAATTCTTTAAAACTATATATACCTTTCTCAAATATAGCTTCTTCAAATTATTTATGACCTATTTTATGTGGAATCACAGAGAAAAGGTCTATTATATATCAACATATTCTCTTTAAATAAATTATCTTCTAATTCTCTTAAAAAATCTCAAGAATCCTTTACAAAGCCTGTACCTTTAGTTTCCAGCCTTTTTCATTTCTTCTCAATATAATAAGCTATTATGATATGCTTCTGATCCATTTGCAGCTACAGTTGGTCTCATAGGGGAATCCAAAACATTTTTGTGGACTTTTGGTATTCCAAAAAGAGTTGGTAACATAGGCTTACCTGTTCTTCAAAAAAATGAACTCTTCTATACTAATTAGGTCTTCTATAAGCATATCCTGCAAGCCATAATCAATTTTACTATATGCGATATTGATCTCATTATTGGATACTGGCACATATTTGTTTGTGTTACTTAAAATTTCCATCATTTTTCCTATGTATATCATATTATCCATAATCACCATCCCTCCCCCTTTATCCGGTCTCATTACTCTAATCTTCTTCTTTCGGCTTTTCCCGGTTAGGGGTCGCCACAGAGGATCACCTGTCCGCTTATGACTGGCAGTGGAGTTTTTTATGGTGTCGAGTTGCCAGCCCGGCACCTAACCTTCCACTGAAGGCACACAGACACACACACACACACACACACACACCTAGGGCCAATTTGGAGTGTCCAATCCACCTACAGCATGTCTTTGGGATGTGGGAGGAAACCGGAGCACCCGGAGGAAACCCACGCGACCACAGGGAGGACATGCAGACTCCGCACAAAAGGCACCCCAGCCGAGGATCAAACCGGAGAACCTCTTGCTGTGAGGCAACAATGCTAACCACTGCACCACCATCATTACTCTAATATTTTCATTTCTGACTTCATATAACAATTCCATTTCTTTTTTTTTTGTTAGACCCTTTTATTCGCCAATTTCTTTCTCAATTCCTTTTCTACTATATGTTGAAATTTTTTTAACTGGGGGTGAAATAAGTGGGGGGGTTATATGTACTTTTTCTTTTAAACTGACTGTTTACATTTATAGCTTTCTCATCCTTATGGAATATATATTGTACATTTTTCTTTCTAGTAAACAATTTGAGGTCCAATATAATCCTGTTAATATCACTCTTGTTACTGGGCACATATTTTAAACCTTTCATATATAAACTAAAATATATTTTATTTAAAATAATGTTACTGTAGTTATAATTTTGATAAAAAATATACACGTCTATCTTTCGCAATTATTTTGTCATACATAGTGTTTTTGTCTGTTGACTGATATCCTCCCTGGGGTTCTCTATCTCTGATTCCTCCCTTGATTGTAATTGTGTGAGTAATAACTTACTGACTGATTTCTGATTCGCTCTGACCTCCTTAAAGGGGGGTATTCTGAAGGGTCATTCAGTCTAAACATCTTCACTATGACCTCTGCTGGTATTCAATCTTTCTGCTGGTCTATCCTTTATATCTTCCAATCTATTCCCCCTCCCTTGTACAAAGTAGGACATTGGTTTAGGGTAACTTCTATCGACTTTGTACTCATCCACAGCGCTGGCAAATTTCGTACTTTTCCTTCCAAGTAATTAAGTTTACTATCTATTTTGGTTTTAATTTCAAAGTTTTTACATCTTTCTTCTTCTAAAGAGTGTAATAAATCATTAGTAATCTTTTGATTAACTTTATTTGTTCATAAAAATTTTCCATATCCCTTAATTATAGCCTCCTTAATAATAGCAAACCCACATTTATCAAAAACATTAAGTAACTCCATATGAAAAGCAGAACCTTCTTTTACATTATTAGGACATCTATACACCCTTAAAACCTTTTGGTACCATTTTAGCCTGTAAACACTCTTTCAAATACCAATTACGACACTGTAAAGACTTGTACTTAAAACATCAACTCATACAATACATTAATGTTTTCTTGATAAGTTCCAGCTTCACCAATCTCATTCATTTGTTTATTGAGAGAATATTTGTTGTTGTGTAGCCAATTCGACCATTCTCTTTCAGTAATATCATCAATAAGCACATTAATGTTATGGTCCTGGTTTAATGTTATACCAGAATCGTTCATTTTATATTTGGTGTTACTATTACTACTCCCCTTTTTTCCTTGGCAAACATTTATCTTTAGATCTCGCTCATTCTTTTACATAATTAGGCTGATTACTAACTGAAGTGTTCTCCTCCGGTGAACGAAACACTCTGGGTAGCGTTTAGTGTGCATTTTGTGTGTACTGCGGTTATACATTAAAATTTTTGGATGGGTGTGAAGCTTACATTTCCATGGTCTTTTTACAGCACTTCCAACTGTGTTGATCTTGTAGGTTTAAATGGCAGAGGCTGTCATCTCTGTGTTAAGCAAGTCAACATTATCTTGAGACAATGTTATAAAGGGGAACCATGTGTGTGTGTGCTGTATTTATCTTAACCCTTTTGGCTCAGGTCATGGCTGAAAAGAGGTGACCTCATCTTTCCTTGGAATGTAAATAGTGCTATCCTCAATAGTAAAAGACACACGACAAACTTCTTGTTTGCTGGCCATGTTATGTTTGCAGACAGGCTACTTCTCAATAAACCACTTTCTAATCAGTTACAGAAGGTATGAGGCATTCTGCCAGAGGTAGGTACTCAACCCCATAAAAATCAAAGAGTAAGGGTGGATAATTAAGTCACATCTGCAGCCTATTTTGCTTAAATTGATGTGTTGCTCATTAGGCCAAAGTGAGCAAGAATGTGCTCTGAGGTGATGAGCTATACAGACAGTACATCCCCATTAATCTGAATGAATGGGGAGAAACATGTAAATGTTTATGTAACTGAGTGTTTGGATAAAAAAACTGTCACTAGCATCTAGCATACTTGATAACATAGGTTATACAATCGCAGTTTAGCATAAACTCTATCCATCTGAACCATTCCATTTACTGACAAAACAATTTACAGTTTTAAACCCATTTCTCTACTTGCTGATCATGTTTTTAGTTGAGATATATGTGGCAAAACAGTGGACTCTCCACCAGTTTAAAAGTAAATTCTGTTGATGCTTGGCCAAACTTCAGTTTATCAAATCTAATTTAACAAACACAGCTAAAAGAAAAGAACAGATTTTTTCAGATCATTTTAACGGTCTATTCCCTTTGTATATGTTCTATCCCATTTAAAAAAAAATGGGAATCAGCTTTTTATATGGTAATAAAATTGCAGATTAACTGATGCAACCTCATTTCCATTTTCTGTGATATCTATTTAGTTTTAGTTTTTCAGAACTTTCAAAATCAGCTGTTTGCGTATCAGCATCTTAGATCTTGGTTTCCAGCAGTACTGTCTAGCTTTCTTGAATATACTCAGTCCTGCTATTTAAAATAGAGCATATGAATCATAACACCAGCCACCCAAGATCTTTAAATACCAAACAAGCATGGAACAGGCACTTATCACTAGACTGGCTTATCACTGCTGCGTAAATTAACAGTTGACTTACTTAGTTCATCAGATTGCAGTATGATAAACACAGAAAGCAGCAAGTTTTGTTTTCCTTCCCCCAATGAAATAAAGCTCTCATCTCTGCAAGCACTGCAGGCATCAGCAGAGACATCAACACCCTTTTCCCACTTTACAGAGGGGTCAGGGTATCACATCGATAGTGACCATCACCTAGAGCCAATATTCACACTGGTAGGATGCATAAGAACGTATTTTTTATTCAAGACACATGTGGCAATAAAGTAGATGTTGCACTGTAACAGTGTACTATATAGTATAACTTTGGGTACAAGACATTACTGCAATTCACGTGAACAGGAGATCTGTATATATAACGTTATGTTTGTATGTTTACTGTGTGAATAATGATTTTTCTATCTGTTGTGGATATTTAAATACTCCTTTAGTACTCTGAGATACATTGACCTCTCCCAAAGCAGTTAGTAAACAGATGCAGACAGTAATGCCCAAACTAATGTACTCCTCAACATAACCTGTAGAAACTTCCAAACATTCTTGCTCCTAATGAACACCCATGATACATAGGGACACATTTGGGTTAGATTGCACAGCTAGACATATGAAGGCCCTGGTGATCATTATCTTAGTACAAACCTACGAACTTGTGAATTAACTTGAGTATGTAGCCTAATAAATAAATAAAATAAATGTTTTCTGTATACCAGTGCACTCTGAAAACATTAAAACACATGAAATAAAACATTTAAATATAAATATCTCATACACCTAGAAAACAAATGACCTGCATGATAAAAAAATGCATTGAGAGACAGATGGTCTCACCAGACATGTGGTCTGTTTTCATAGGAAATGTATGACAATATTTATAGATCAGAAGAGCTTTAACCAGCACCCCAAGGAAAATCATTTACCCTTCTTCTGTTAAATGCCTAGGGATCATTAACATCTACATAAACTACCACCATCTCAGGCAAAAAGGACCTTGGTTTAACTTCTCATCCAAATGATGGTACACCAGAAGGGCAGTTCACCAGCCTCAGAGAGTGTAATGTGAACAATGGAGGAAGAATCCAAGCATCTAGTGCATATACAGAACCCACAGATTTTTCATTTTCCCAATAAGAGATGAGAGTAGCACCTTTTGAAGGGCAAACAGTCAAAGTACCACTTTAAAATGCTCACGTGGGACACATCAGTCAGAACAGACAAAAAAATAATAAAGCAGGCTGACTGTACCTGCATTACGTATAAGGTATTGTACCTGACCACTTTAAGCACCAACTAGTAGGTAACACAAAGCAGGATAGACAATGTCCATGCTTAGTGGTCTATTAGTCCTCAAAGATTTTAAAGACAAGTCTAAACATCATATGCTTACCTTTTCAGCATATTCTGATGCAATTTGTTTGATCTCTTCAGATTGAAGTCCAACTATGTGACCAACTGTACTTGCAGTCAACTGCCCCTAAAAATCAATACAAAAGTGTAAGTAAACAGCTAAGCAAGCCTTTAACTGGGGTAGAACCATCAATCTCCATTCCACTGTCAGGCTCAACCCAGAAGGAAAATAAAACAAAATCAAGATAGATAAAGAAATGAAGAGATATATAAATCAAGCAGATACAAACACAAAGTACTAACTCAGATAAAAATATGGCTACAATGAGCTCTGTACTGAGTATCAATCTCATTAAATTTGCTAAAATAATGCCATCTAAACACAAATAAGTGTAATTATGGAATCAAGCGTTACGGTGATTTCAAAAGCTATAAAATGCTATTCTAGTTTAACTGGGTTATCTGTGACCTCCTGAAATGTATCATCAGTTGATTAGAACTGTTTTCTAAACAAACCCAAATAATGTACAAATACAAATTACAAATAAAGTGCTGCATATTCAGAGACCAATAAATTAAGATTGTATTAGGATTATAGGATACTGACAAAAGCACTTTGCAAAGTACTAATGATTTGATAAGCTATAACAGACTGTGAAAAAAAATCTCCATCATGTAAAATGCAGGAAATCATGGTTTACAGTCCTAATAAATCTTTATACTGTATGGCTGGTTTTACAACTGTGTGGTCCAAATCACTGTTAAATATTTTACTAAAAAATGTATTTTATACAACAAAGTACCCACTATACACCATATGGTCTAATTTAATCCATCCAATGTTTATGAGCTGCATTTGACACTCACAGCTATAGCAAGGGCAGATACCCCAGGCACAGGCTCAATCATTGACTTCAAAGATGTGTAATCCATCCACTCCCAGAAGTGCAAGCATTCTCGATGCACTTAAGCAACTGTGGCTACTTATGTGGTTAAATGGCAACCACTGTGTAAAGACAGCAAAGAGTTATTACGTAGCAGCTCTTTAGTATGTTCCTTCACTGACTTCTGAAAGCCAACATGAAAAAGCGGCAATTTGATTTATACAATATAGGAAGGAATTATGTACATTTACATGTACATAATAGTAGCACCTTACTAATTGTATGACTGAAAGGGTCATCACATGCTAGCCAAAGTCTGTGAAGTGAAAGCAGTTTGTAAATTGGGATTGAGGGGGCACCTCACCTGAGTAGCTATTGCTCTGCTGACTTCTGCAGTGCCACCCTAACCCACAGAGTCACAGAATTAAATAAGCAAGTAGGGAACAAAGTAGATTACCAAACCTTTCTTCTTTACAAACACAAACTTACATGCACAATTTAAAGTCACCACTTGATCTACCACATATCTATAGGATGTAGGAGGAAACTGGAGTACCTGAAAAAAGAAAACCAAAAGAAGACATGTAGACGCCACAAAGAAGGCACGTCAGCAGAGCAGTGAAATGGGGAACCTTTTGCTGTGAGGTGACAATACCACTCGCTGCATGATCATGTCACTCCAAACAGCAAAGATCTGTTATTTGAAACAGAAAACATTACTACTTTGCAGTTACGAGGCTAAACTCTTGGAAAGAAAACTCATTCAAGTTGACTAGGAAAAGAGAAACACAATGTTATATAGACAAAAAATATTTATTACATTTTTCCATTCACCTGCTCCTAATGAAAGCAGTCTCCTCTGACAGTTTCCTCCTGTTATTTACAATTTTTGGAAATAAACACTTCTGGTATCTAATCTTTCCAAAACATCTGTTGCCCACAGTGGAATATAAACATACGCAATTACATGCAGTAAGACAAGGACAAAGAGCAGACTAAGGTATACTGCGGTAAACAGCAAACCTCTGACAGACAGTACTACCACAGCCCAACAGCAAAATTTAATTAAACCTTGTTCACAATAAAGTCTGCAGGTACCACACTTGTCCAACTGTTCTGGCACTGACACTGTCACCACCCGCTTAGTCTTCAGTCTTAACAGAAGGTTTTACAAAGGCCCTATTATTTGACATCAGGATCTGTAGATGGTATCTTTGTAGAAACAAGAGATACTCCATAGCCATTTACAAACTCAAACAGAAAATTATTTTTCTGGAAAACCTCATACCTTTTAAGGTAGTCACACCCAGGGTTTCCTTGTGGAAAGATCATGTTCAAAGGCACAAAATAGAATGCTGCATCAGCGTTCTGTTTCACAATTATGTGAATAGTCAGTAGTGTACAGTGAGTGGTGCACATACATCAATAATTTTATGTTAAAAATGAGTCTTTTCTAAACACTCTGCAGCCTGGTTCACATTCACGCCCTTCCAGGCTCACTGCTGTGAGGAGCATAAAGTGTTGATGTTGCCCGAGGCAGAAGAATTCCGATCTCAGCTTCTGCAATACGCATCAACCAAATGTAAATGCAAGGCCCTCGTATGAACACTATGACAACAGTAGGATTTAACTTATAATCACCTTATTCATTAAATATTACTTGTGTCGGGGTGCTCATTTTACATCTTAGACACTAAGTGGTTTAGTTCTTTTATTTTTTTTATTCTGCTAACCATTATCATTGTTGGCTTACTTCCGACTGCAGATAGCCAAATAATTGTATCATTAAACTGCTGGGCATGATGATGTCACTGGCAGACTACGTGGGAGTCCTGTATAGCATACAGACTAAAATACTGTTCTTTTTTCACATTTTGATTAAGTACTTTTTTATTTTCTTAAAAAAATATATCAAAAGTTCAGAGCAGGTACTATCCAACGAGCCTGATAACTTTGGCTTTGTCAAGTCAGAAAAGCACACACTAAGGCTTGCTCTTGCTCTCACAAGCATTAGGTGGAATACGGTTTAAATACCCCTCAATGCACTATTTCATCCAAAACGTGGAAATCCCCAACTGAATAATCAGTGACAGATGACATGCAATCTTGTGACAACAGTTGATAGCTATCCTACTCCCCAAAACAGATAGACTTAACTTAAGAAATTTATGCTACATGTGACTATAGCATAACTCTGCAGACTACTTAACATCTAAAAGGGATGCCAGTGGCCTTAAATGCCCTGACTCTTCAGAACTATCGACTTGTAGGCTAAGGGTCAGTGCCTCTCCCCTCCTTAAGAACAAGATTAAGAGAAAATACAGCTCACTGATGTAGGTGATCAGAAATAAGAATCCTGAAGAAGTGCACCTCCTTCTAAAAGTCATTCAATTGACCTCAAAGTCCTATTTTCAAAACAACTTAGGTGAGGATAGGTTCTGTAAAAAGTATACCTTTTGTATGTTAAAAGTGTGGTGTGGCTGCTGTAAGGCAACTGACCAAGTACACTTGTGCAAGAATAGATGTACTAGTGATTACTGTTGCAGTACATCTGACATATGGGTTGTCACCCAATGACATCCAGCTAGGGTACCAAAGCTTTAACTTCACTAGGTCATACGCCTAACATATGACCTCAGCTTGTATGCATTTGGGTATACAGACAGAGATGTACAACTGTGGATCCTCAGACTATGTCCAAGCCAGCAGCCTAAAGACTACTGATACAGCAGACTGGTCAGCAAGGAGGGGTGTAGCAAGAATAGGTAAGAATCCCCCTTCATTTCCATGTAACAGAGCAGAGGTTAAAGCAAAGGGGAAGAGGAATATGAAGATGGAAGTGAGGTAGAGAATAGGAGATGGGGAGTGGAATGGAATACAGCAAAAGTGACCAGTGGGGACATTACTATGTCCTGACTGAAATCATTGTTGCAGTATTCCTGACATATGGGTGATTGCTAGAGACGGAGGAGGAAAGAAGGGTGGTTGACTACACAGTAGGAGAGTTGTCCAGCAGTCTGAACAGAACTGACAGAGCAAAGGCTGCCCTGGATCTGGCAAAAGCATCAATTTTGCAGTGTTTGGTAAAGGTGTGAAATGGGGACCAAGCAGCAACCTCCGAGATACACCTGAACTCTACTACTTTATGAAATATCTCTGAGGAAGCCACTGCTCTTGTGGGATGTCCTTTGGTCTTACCATAGAGTGAGTAGCGGAAAGAAACAGCCTTAGGAATACAAGCTGTAATCCTTTGGTTGTAGACTGGCTGACCCATCTTAGCCTAGTATGAACCTATGAACCTATGAGCCCTATCTGCCCTGGGGCAATTATAAGCCTAGCCCAATTCTGTATGGCTTACGCCATAAGTGACTTAGCCCGATTCTGTATGGCTTATGCCATAACTGACCAGCTGTTTGCATCATAAATGATGCAAACAGCTGGTCAGTCTTTCTGAAGGATTTAGTTTTATCCAGATAAAATCTGAGTTGCCTGTGATTGTCCACAGAATGCAAGATCCTTTCCTCATGTTTTGTGGATTGTGAAAAAAGTGGGAAGATGAATAGTCTAATTGAGGGACAACTGATTCACTACCTTACACACGAAGGATGGTTTAGCCTTAAGAGTTACACTGCCCTTGTGAAAAATAAGAAAAGGGGGTATGGTCATTAGACCTTGCATCTCATCAACTCTCCTAGCAGAGGTGACAGCCAACAGAAAGATAGTTTTCCAAGCACAGAATTTTATAGGTGCAGTAGATGCTTGTTCAAAAAGAGGCAGTGTAAACTTTTCTAGCATAATATTAAGATCCCAAGGGAGAGAGATGGGTTTCATTGGTGGGTTAAGATGCAAGACTTCCCTGAGATAAAAACTTGACCTCTGCCCTAGCAATAATAACAGGAAGGCTAAGAGGGAGGCAGGGCTTCACAGTTGACGTGCTAGCTTTTACAGAAGAGAAGGCCAAACTCGATCAAAGTAGTTCACAGAGATATTGCATTACAACAGGAACTTGTGATGAGTGGGTCTGGAGTAGGCTTACAGCACCAACAGAAAATCCTTTTCCATTTAGCTGTGTAAAATCTCTAGTAGTGAGTCTCCTGGCCTCTTGTAGGAATTAAACAACCTCTTCAGAGAGGAGGTATCTTTGAGGAATTAAAATCCTATCATCTACAGATTCAAGTTGAGAGATGGAAGAGCATGGTGGAGCAGCAATCCTTTTTGCTGAGTTATTAGGTCCGATTGAAGAGGAATTCTACTATAATTTCCCTTTTTCAGGTTCAATAACAGGGAAAACCAAAGTTGTTTCAGCCAAAATTGTGCTAGTAAAAGGAGTTTGGGTATTTCCTTTTGTGCCTTGAGAAAAGTTTTTGGAAGAAGAGGCAGACAAAGAAAAGCAAAGAACTTCTCTGTTCGCTAGAAGGAAAAGGCATCTGTCATCCAGGCTGTGCAACAAGGATCCCTGGTGCAGTACTGGGGGAGTTGATGGTTGGTTGGTGATGCAACAAATTCTGAGGAGTGTCTCACTGAAAGGTGATCATCTGGAAAACATCTCTGTTCAAAGTCCATTTGTGGAAGTCCTCCTGGGAGTGGCTTGGGTAGTCTACCAGCACAATGTTTTAAATAGGGAGGTATGTGGCTGTGAGTGTAATGCTCACTTGGGTTTCCAAGTTCCATGCCTCCTGTACTAACCTGCACAGCTGGTAAGACTTGGTGCCTCACATTTTAAGTACCACATGACTGTGGTGCTGTGTACACTAGGAGTGGACTGGACTTCCAGAGGTGGGTGAAGCTCTAAAGAGCTTGTAGAAGGGCCTGCATTTCCTTCAGGAACTAACATTGCCATTTCTCCTGTACACAGTGCAATCCTGCCCATGCACTCCCAACATGTCTCGTATGAGGCATCTGTGAGAACCTGTTAAACAGGAGGAGGTGTGTGAATGGCATTCCTGGGTTGCAGATGACCTATCCCCTTCCACCAAAGTAGCTCTTTTTTTGAGAAAAGGGAGAAGGGGAATTAGGGTGCCCAAGGGGTGATAGTGCTTGGACATCAAAGATTTCATGTACCACCAGATTTTCCTCATGTGAAGTCTGGCCAGGAGAAGCACAGGGATGGTGGCTGCCATGAATTTCCCATGTCCTTGGAATTTCCCTTGCTGAGCAATGGGTTACAGAGGAGAGATTCTGGAAAAAATGGACCGACTGAACTTTCTCCTCCATTTTCTGTGTGTATAGTTTACAGCGCAGGAAAAACAATTCCAGTCTAGGGACCATGTGGGATTTTTTCTGTTTATAGAGAATCCCAGAACTGAAGTTGGAGGGTGAAGTGTAGATGCTGAAGAATTTCTGGAGAGACAGCCTGGAACAGTAAGTCATCCAGGTAGGGGAGAATCTGGATTCCTCAGAGTGTGACAGAAGGCTACTACTGGATTAAGACACTTTGTGAACACTTTTGTGGTTGTGGACAGACCAAAAGGCAGAAAAGTAAACTAAAAATGTGAGGAGACAGAGAAAAATATGAGGAATTCCCCTCGAGGAGGATGAATGGGTATGTGTATGTAGATGTCCTTCAGATTTATTGACAATAAGAATGTCTGGGAGAAAAAAAAAAAGCCTGTAAGATGGCTGTGCTGGATTGTATAAACTCTGATATACCAAGCTGATACAAGTATACTTTTTTGCACTTGTTCTGTTTTAGTGACAGTTAACAAAACTGTACTGCATTTTTTTATTTGCTCCATTGAATTTGGCTGGCCCCTGTCTGCATTTTAAGGTGTAAGCTACTGGTTAATGCCTCTTTTTGTTTATCTGTCTGCCTAAGGGTCTAGCTTGTCTTTTATATTACTGCTATAAAGAGCTACATTTTTGCTTTTATATTACTGCCATAAAGAGTTACATTTCCTTGAAAGTGTGCTCATTTGCAGAGCTGATTAGCGGGTTTTGGTGGATTGTATAACCTCTGGATATACCAAAGCTGATATAAGTATACTTATTTTTGCTCTTGTTCAGTTTCACTGATAGTTACCAAGACTGCACTGCATTTTATTATTTGCTTCATTGAATTTGGCTTGTCTCTTTCTGCATTTTGTTTGTTTTTCCTACCCTCCCACACAAGTGTTTTTGTATTCTTAAACTTGATGGCTTTGGAATTGTCTGCCCCTGCTGTAAATTTAATTTTGGACACTGCATCCAGTCCAATCTCATTTGCTCACTCACATGAGTACAGTGAGATCATTTGGGAAGGACTATCCCTTGCTTCTTTGATTTTGGACACTCCTACACAGTCCAATCTCATCAGCTTAGTCCACTGTGTACAGAGATAACATTTGATAAGGTCAAACCCCCTTAGTTTCTTAACCTTGAATGATCTTCTGTTTCCTCCCTCTCCACTAAACACATTATACACTTTACTCAGTTGCTTTTACTGTAATTGTGTTCTTCCTAGTTTATTAACTTATTTTGCTTTGCTGTGTGCTGTTAAGTGTTCAAATGTTTTATTCTGCTGCATTTATTACTGCTTGTTATTACCCTGATTAAATATATCTGTTATTTGAAGTATCTTAGTTTTGGTTTTAGCACTTGGGCTACAGGCCAGTTACTTTATATTTAAGAAGTTTTTTTGTGGTCTACACTCTTGTGTACAAACCCTTATCAAAACCCTCTCTCCATAAGTTCACCCAAGTATTCAGAACACTATGTCTGGACAATTCCCAACAGTTTCTCCTGCCAGCCTGGTCGACATTGGTATACTGAGACAGTGTAGCAAAGTAAAGTTGTGTACACTTACCATAAATGTAGATGTTGAGTGTATTCACTGCTGCAGTCATCACATTAGGGTTATCCTGCCAGTGGTAGCCCTCAGTCAGCCCAAATACCAGAGGCTTAGTATTTCTGCGTTGGTTGCTGTTGCTCCAGGATTGATGTCAGGTCGTCAGTGGTATAAAATCAGGCAGCCGACACCATTACATCAGTTTTTCTTGCCCTGTCAGGAGCCCCCAAATAAGGAGCTAGGTTATGGTGGAAGAATACCACCAGTAGAAAGTAAATGCCAAAAATTCCCTGTAAGGAGAGAGGAAGAGAAAGAGAGAGAGACAAGGGGGATGTAGGGAGAAAAACCAAGATTGCAACAGTGAATAAACTCGAACATCTAGATTTACGTGTACACAACTGTACTATGTTCTTCGTGTTTCACTGTTGCAGTCATCATATTTTGCAGTCATCAATTTTGGGTTGATTCCCAAAGCTGAAGAAAAGGGTGGAGGCAGTCAGGAAGACTGGGGGCTGGCTAAAATGCCCTGCAAGACTGCGGTGACAAAGCCTGCCTTGGATTTGGAGAAGATAAGCAGGTGATAATGCTTGGTGAAGGTAAGAACAGATGCCCATGTTGCAGCCTCCCGGATGTCCCTGGTGGGGACCCCTCTGAGAAAAGCTGGAGGTGGAGGTTGCCCTGGTGGAATGTGTCCTGACTCCCTTTGGGGGTGGTTTCCCCTGCTGTTTGTAGCAGAATTGGATGCAGTGTGCTATCCATTTGGAGACTGTTTGTTTGGATATGGCCTTGCTCTCTGCCCCTGCTGCGAAGCTGACAAACAATTAATCAGTTTTTCTAAAAGATTTAGTCCTGTCTAGATAGAATCTGAGCTGTCTGTGCACATCTAGAGAGTGCAGAATCTTTTCCCCCTTGTTTTGTGGGTTAGGGAAAAAGGTGGGCAAATGATGGATTGGTTGAGAGCCATACTGGACACCACTTTAGACATGAAGGATGGGTTAGTCCTGAGGGAGACCCTGTCAGCATGGAAAATGATGAAGGGCTCTACAGCCATGAGTGCTTCTAGCTCTGATACTCTTCTAGCTGAAGTGATGGCCAGGAGCAAGGCTGTCTTCCAAGACAAGAATTTTAACTCTGTTGAAGCTGCAGGTTCAAAGGGGGGGGGGGGGTAAGGTGAGCTTTTCCAACACAAAGTTAAGGTCCCAAGCTGGGGTAGGAGCTCTTCTGGGTGGCCTTAAGTCATTAGCCCCTCTTAGGAACTGTTCGATGAGAGGGTGTGAGAAGAGAGGTGGCTCTGTGCTGTAATGAGCAGAGATGGCAGAGGCATGAATGTTAATGGAAGAGAAGGATAGACTCCTGTGTAGTAGGTCTGCTAGGTAATCCAGGATGAGAGGTAGGGTGGGCTGTGCTGTTCCGCCTCCCTTAGCCTGGAGCCAAGTCCAAAACCTTTTCCACTTGTCAGCATAGGATTTTCTAGTGCTGGGGCATCTGGCCTCACGTATAACATCTAGTACTTGCTTGCTTAGGCTGGCAGCTTGAGGAGAGGTCAGGGGATAAGCAAGGCTGCCAGGTTGAGGGTCTGCAATTGGGGATGCATGAATTCTCCATTCCTCTGGGTCAGGATTTTTGGTATCTGAGGAAAGTGCCATGGTGGCAGGGGTGACAGGCTGCGCAGCAGTGGGTACCAGTGCTGGTGTGGCCAGACTGGGGCAATCAGGATTGCCCTTGGTTTTTCCTCCCTTATTTTAAGCAGCACCCTTGAATGAGTTGTAGAGGGTGAAATGCATAGACCGAGAGGTTTACCCACTGGAAGGATAGAGCATCCACTTTCCACACCTCGCTGTGAGGTTCCCTGGTGCAGAATTTGTTGAGCTGATGATTGGAGTGGGAGGCAAAAAGGTCAACCTTCGGGGTGTTCCATTTTTGGCTTACAAGGGTGAAGGTTCTGTGGTCTAGCTGCCACTCATGTGGGTCTAGCAGGTTTCTGTTTAAGTTGCCTGCCAGATAGTTTAGGGAGCCTGGCAGGAATTGTGCTAGCAGGTATAGTTGCATGGCTAAGGCTGTGTGCCAAAGGGTCATGGCGAGCCTGCAGAGGGGATAAGAGTGAGTCCCTCCCTCCTTGTTGATATACCACATTACTGTGGTGTTGTCTGTTTTGATCAGTAGAGGCCCCGGGGAGAGTAGGGGTCTGAAAACTGTCAGGGTGTGCTGAACAGCTAGCATCTCTTTTTGGTTGATGTGCAGATGTATTTGATTTGGGCTCCAATGGCCCTGAATGCACCTGCCATCCAGGTGTGCACCCCAGGCACAATCTGATGCATCTGTGGTGATGGTCTGGGCGGCATGGGGTTGTGAGAAAAGAAGTCCCTTGTTGTGGCTGCATGCTGCTGCCCACCAAAGAAAATCTTTCCTTAGACAAGGTATCATTGGAATAAGTTTCCAGGTCTTGAAAGTGTTGACACCAAAGGCTTTGTAGCTACCATTGTAGTTTCCTCATATACAGTCTGGCATATGGAATGAGTAGAATGCAGGAGGCCATTAACCCTACAGCTTGCAGGATTTTCCTTGCGGATAACTGCTTTCTGATGGCTAGTTGAGAGAAGTAGCCTGTCAGATAGGCTTGTTTTTCTGGTGTAAGGAATGCCATCTGGGATGCTGTGTCCAGGCTTGCTCCCAGGAATACAATTTTTTGTGTGGGGACTAGTTTTGATTTGATTTTACAAAGGTCAGGTGCTGTAACAAACTGTCTGCCTGAATCAGGCAATTGTCTAAGTAGGGGTAAATCTGAATATTTCTTTGTCTGCAAAAAGCAATGGCTGGAGCCCGGCATTTTGTGAAAACTCTGGGAGCAGTGGATAGGCCAAAGGGAAGTGCAGAGAACTAAAAGTGCATAGATCCTGCCCTGAAACGTAGATATTTCCTACAAGATTCCCTGACTGGGATGTGTAGATAGGCCTCTTTTAGGTCTAGGGTGGCCAACCAAGTATCCTTGGAAAGCATAGGAAGAAGCTGCTGGATGGTAAGCATTTTATTTTATTGTATTATTTTACATTTGTTGACTGGGATAGTCCAACTGGATACATGTCCATTTTCAGTGGAGGCCTGGGGAGAAAAGCTCCGTCAGCAATTTAGATTATAAAATACAGTAACTAGAATAGTTTACATATCTAAGCAAGCAGTTAAGTTTAAGATACGATATTTACAGAGGTTACATTCATAGGCAAACTATAGAATGTTCCATGGTTAAAGAAAATCCTGAGAGCAGGTCAACTTTAAGCAACACATGTCAGCTACAAATACTGTTATTACCTCATACAGTAAGTTACAGATGCAATATATACAGTGGTTACATACCTAAACACATTTAGAGTTAAACAAAGTAAAGGTCAGGATAGTATTACAGGTAAGCTAAAAAGTTGCTGTTTTTGTCTCATTGTCAAGGAGAGTTAGTCTGGTTTGCTACATTGACATAGCCAGTTTAGTGTCAGATGTTGTTTGATAGTCTTGAATTGACTCAGGGGAGTCAAGCAAAGTAATTTTGGATGGGAGACAGTTCCAGGATCTGCCTATAGAGTTAGAGAAGAGAGAGTCACTGACGGAGTTTTTAGTTTTGATAGTCTGTTCTAGTAATTTATTAGAGGATCGAAGAGGTCGAAGATTGTGATACGGGGTGACAATATTTTTTAGAGGAGTGTTATCTGGATTGTAAAGGATTTTATGGGCAGTAATCATGAGGTTGTACTGGATCAAGCTGGGTAATTCTAGCCATCCAAGCTGGTTTAGGTGAGTACAATGATGAGTCCTATAAGCCAGTGGCAAATCTGGCAATATGGTTATAGCAGATAGAGAGTTTGTTAAGGACAGATTTGTTTATTTCGGAGAGTATCAGGAATGCATACAGAAGAGTTGAAAGTAGGTGAGAGTGAGCTATGGCACATCTAGCAGGAGGGGTTAAGAAGGCTTTTATCCTGTAAGGTGAGCCTAGTTTTTTATTGATGGTCTTAATGGATTGATTAACATGCAAGTTGAATTTAAGATTAGTATCAATGATAACACCTAACAGTTTTGTAGAGGAGTCTGGGGAGATTATTGTGCCATTGTTGGATTTAATGGTAAAAGTGAATTCAGGAGACCTGTTTGTTGGGGAGAAAAGCAACCATTTGTTTTTTTTTTTGGGATTTAGGATTAGACAACGACCAGATAGCCAGTTTAGAATTGTGTTAAAGGTGGTTTGTGTAGCTGACCACAGTTCGTTTGGAGATGTGGCCGAGCAAATCAGGGTAGAGTCATCAGTGTATTGGACATAGCTGACTTTAGGGATAGCAGAATAGAGGTCATTAATGAAGATGGAGAATAGAAGGGGCCCTAGTATGGATCCTGGGGTACACTTAGTGGGTTGGGTAGGAGTTTAGAAAGTTTTTTTTATCAAAGGACAGCCTGCTGTCTATCATTCAGATAAGATTGGAACCACTGAATGAATGTTGTATCTAGGCAGAAAGTTTTCAGGGTATGGATTAGTAATTGATGATCCACCATATCAAATGCC
Organism: Protopterus annectens; assembly: GCF_019279795.1. Classification (NCBI taxonomy): domain Eukaryota; kingdom Metazoa; phylum Chordata; order Ceratodontiformes; family Protopteridae; genus Protopterus; species Protopterus annectens. The sequence continues at coordinate 1,516,111,831 of NC_056737.1, forward strand.
TTGGAGAGATCAGAGAAGATGGCAGAGGATATGTTATTGTCATTGCGATTATGGTTTATGGTATTGGAGAAGGCTAGAAGGGCTGAAGTAGTGCTGTGGTGAGGTCAGCCATGCTGGGAATCTGCTATGAAGTTATTCTGAGTTAGGTGATGCAAAAATTGTAGAAAAATGTATCCAGAGACAAATGATGCAAGTGGAGATAGTACTGCTATTGGCCTATAATTGGATAACTCAGCAGAGCTACCTCCTTTGTGAAGTGGGATTACATAGGATATTTTCCAAATAGAATTTGAATTTTGGTATCACCAGAAAGGTGTTTAGAATGGATAGATCTAGGACTGGGTGCCAGGAAGAGTCTGAAATAGAAACATTGGCCTATCTGGTCTGCAGGAACATGCTGTATTGCCCTCACGGAGAGCAGAGAAAGGATTTGCTTTTTGGCCTCTGCCCACTGGTTTGGAGGGAGATCTGGGTACCCTTTTGGGGTTGGCAGAGTGTGGAAATAAAATCTGTATCCCTGGGACACTATGTTGAGGACCCATCGGTCGTTCGTAATAGAGGTCCAGTTGCTTACATGGAAGGAGAGTTTTCCTCCTAGAGGTACAAGCAGGTGGGCAGAGGTAAGGGGTGGAGGTGTAAAGTCATTGTGAGTTCTTACCATAAGGGGGTGGCTTGGCACTCCCTGTTTTTGAAGAGGAGGAACTCCATTGCTTAGATCTCTGCATTCCCCTGGGGCTGCTGTCTGGGGGTGTCTGCTTCCCCTGGGTCTGGGCTGAGCTGGCCTGGAGTGGGCAGGAAAGGACCAGTGCTTGGAAGGGCAATGCTTACTGAACCACGGAGGCTGGACCTGTAAAAAGTCTGTCTGCATAGATTTAGCTTTTTCTTCCATCTTTTTTAAGACCTCTTCTGCCTTAGTGCCAAACAAACCGTCTTTGTTCAATGGTGTGTCCAATAATTTTGATTTGACATGGTCTGTTCCTTAAGCCAAGCATGCCTTCTAAGGACAGAACCAGTGACTGCTGCCCTGCAAGGTGCTTCTAGGGTGCCAAAGCCACATTGCAAGGTGTGCTTATTAACTTGACTTGCAGAATGCATAAGCTCTTGTAATTCTTTATTTTCTGCACAAGCAGGAAAGGAAGATATTTTTTGTTTGAGGAGCTCCATGGTATGCTGCTGAAATTTCAGCATGTGGAACTGACAATTTAATGCTCTGATAGCAAGAGTAGCAGAGGTGTATACTTTTTTACCCCATCTGTCTAAAGCTCGGAGCTCGGGAATCCATGTCAGAGGGAGTGGGATTCTTAGCTGAGGTTGCTTTAATTCCTTTAGGTCCTTGAGAGATGACCTCTGGGTCAGCAGTAGGACTTTTTAAAAAGGAATTTGTGAGAATCAGGGACTCTGTAGTGCCTGTCAGGTTTCCTAGGAGCAGGAGGAAGGGTGTCAGGAATCAAACTGGATTCCATAAAAACATTATCCACATCCACGACAGGAGGAATGGCCAAAGGTCTGTGCTGTGGTAAATCTAAGAATTCCCCAAGTCTCTTTTTTGACTGTGGATAGTCTTGACATTCCCATTGGAAATGCTCCCTTAAAGTATGAAGGGTTTCACCAAATGAAAAATCCTCGGGTGGAGAGGCAGAAGGGATTGATTCCTCTGCATGAGAATCCTCATACGCAGATAGGGGTTGCATGTCTTCATATTCATAAGCATCAGTCATCGGACTCCTGTTCAGATAAAACTACTGGGGACAAGTCTCTCTTTCTTTTGGAAGGGGTAGTCTGGCTTCCCCATTAAGCATAATAAGGTCTTCCACCATTTTAAGCATTTGAGACTGAGGCAAGGAAACAGGTGCCTGAGCTTGGGTTGTCAGTTTTTTGGGTGTAGTTCATATCCTGGACCTTAGAAACTCGGCAGTTTTAGAAAGAAGTGAAGATGTGAAAGAAGTTGTCGGTTTGTGTCGAGTATCGTTAGAGCAAAGTACTTCCTTGGAAGCCGGAGCCTGCTCAGCGGCTTCAGACCTATCCAAGGTAGAGACATCTGCAGGATCCTTAGTCGAAGAAGAGTCTCGCGGCATACCGGACTCCAAAAGGGTCTCGGTAGCGGCCTGCGAATCCACAGAAGCGGGCATCAGGGGCTGCGAAAGCGCCTCACTGAGGACCAGAGAACGGACGGCTAGCTTAACGGAAGCGTTGTCGGTAGTTATGGACCTGTGCGGTCTGTCTCTGTCTTTATCCTTATGTTTTTTCAGAAGATTAGTAGTCGGATGGCTTACCAAAGCCATATCGGAACTCGAGGACTGAGAACGAAAATATCTAGCTACAATAAGGGCCCGACGATGTATAGTTCTGGCGTTGAATAAAGCACAAACGTGACAGCGAGGGATGTCATGGTCGGGGCCTAAACAGGTTGGTGTGGTATTTGCTTTCCACAGGCAAAACAATTGTTAACTTTTTCTGGCACCAGTTAGAGCAAGAGAAAAGGATCCACAACAGGGTACTTAGCTTTAGAAGACTTCAACTATAATTTGGAAACGAAAACTCAGGTAGTGGCCTACCAGCACTCGTGCAAACTGCTTCTGCTTCGGGCTCCTCTGCAAGAAAGACTGGTGTAATGGTGTCGGCTGCCTGATTTTATACCACTGATGACCTGATGTACAGTCCTGGAGAGACAGCAACCGATGCAGAAACACTAAGCCTCTGGTATTCGGGCCGACTGAGGGCTAACCCTGGCAAGATAACCCTAATGTGATGACTGCAACAAAGAAACATGAAGAACATCTGCCTCATGTTCACTGACAGCCCTCTTCTGCTAGCACAATTCTTCTACTTGCGAGAAATGCATCTACATCATTAACCTGGAATCCATGCTCTCTCATGCCACAGTTACTACTCCTGACAAAGAGGAGATTGCCAGCACAAACACCACATTACTCACATCACATAGCCAAGCACAACACACACCCACCTATGTAGAGGACCTCAGTAAAAACTTACCTAAACAGCAGAGACCTCCAAAACACGAAAACACACCACACACAAAGTACAGTTGTGTACACTTACCATAAATGTAGATGTTCGAGTGTATTCACTGTTGCAGTCATCACACTTGGGTTATCTGGCTGTAGGTAGCCCTCAGTCGGCCCGAATACCAGAGACTTGGTATTTCTGCGTCGGATGCTGTCACTCCAGGACTGACGTCAGGTCGTCAGGGGTATAAAAACAGGCAGCCGAAGCCATAACATCAGTTTTTCTTGCCCCAAATGTCAGGAGCCCCACAAATAGGAAGCTAGATTATGGTGGGGAAAACACCACCAGTAAAAAGTAAATACCAATACCAATACCCCAGAAGGGATTAGTAATAGCCATAGATAGGCGAGAGAGAAAACCAGGGGGCTGGAGGGAAACCAAGACTGCAACAATGAATATACTTGAATATCTACATTTATGGCATGTGTACACAATTGTACTATGTTCTTCGTGTTTCAATGTTGCAGTCATCACACTTGGGTGGATTCCCAAAGCTGAAGGGTGGAGGCAGTCAAGAAGAGTTAGGGCTGGCTAGTATGCCTTGCAAGACTGCTGTTGCAAATCCTGCCTTAGATTTGGAAAAGATAGGCAGGTGGTAATGCTTGGTGAAGGCGTGTACAGAACTCTAGGTAGCAGACTCCAGGATGTTCCTGGTAGGGACTCCCCTGAGAAATGCTGTAGAGGTAGATGTTGCCCTATTGGAATGTGCTCTGAACCCCCTGAGGGGTTAGTTTCTCATGGTGCTTGTAGCAGAAATGGATGCAGTCTGCTATCCATTTGGAAACAGTTAGTTTTGAAATGGCTTTGCCCTCTGCCCCTGTTGCAAAGCTGACTAGTAGCTGGTCAGATTTTCTGAAGGGCTTAGTTCTATTCAAGGTAAAATCTGAGCTGTCTGTACACGTCCAAGGAGTGCAGGATCCTTTCCCCTTTATTTTGAGGATTAGGGAAGGAGATTGGCAAATGGATGGATTGACTGAGAGTCACACTGGACACCATTTTAGGCATAAAGGAAGGGTCAGTCCTGAGGGAATTCCTGTTAGCATGGAAAATAATGAAGGGTTCCACAGCCATCAGTGCTTGTAGCTCAGACACTCTTCTAACTGAAGTGATGGCTAGAAGCAAGGCTGTTTTCCAAGAGAGGAATTTTAACTCTGCTGATGCAGCAGGTTCAAAGGGGGGAGGGGGGGGCATGAGTTTTTCCAGTACAAAGTTAAGGTCCTAAGCAGAGGTGGGTGCTCTCCTTGGTGGCCTTAAGTTGTTTGCCCCTCTCGGGAACTGTTTGATAAGAGGGTGCGAAGAGAGAGATGGCTCAATGTTGTAATGAGCAGAAATGGCTGAGGCATGTATCTTAATGGAGGAGGAGGATAGGCCTTTGTGGAGTAGATCTGCTAATTAATCCAGGATAAGAGGCAGAGAGGGCAGTGTTGTGCCCTCTCCTTTAGAATGAATCCATGAGCAGAAGCTTTTCCACTTATCAGCATAGGATTTTCTTGTACTGGGTTTTCTGACTTCAAGAATAATGTCCAGCACCGTTTTTTTTAAAGTCGCTGGGGGACAATTCAAGGAATAAGCCAGGCTGCAAGATTTAGGGTTTGCAGTTGTGGATGCAGAATATGTCCCTCCTGCTGAGAGAGAAGGGTTGGATTCTGGTGTAGGTGCCAGGGTGGCACCGATGTCAGGCTGCGCAGGAGTGGGTACCAGTGCTGGCATGGCCAGTCCGGGGCAATCAGAATTGTCCTTGGTCTGTCCTGTTTTATCTTGAGTAATACTCTTGAAAGAAGGGGCAGAGGGGGAAAGGCATAGACTGAGAGATTTACCCACTGAAAAGATAGGGCATCCACTTTCCAGGCCCTGCTGTGAGGATTCCTGGTGCAGAATTTGCTGAGCTGATGGTTGTAGGGGGAAGCAAAGAGATCCACCTCTGGGGTCCCCCATTTCTGGATCAGAAGGTTGAAGGTGCTGTGCTCTAATTGCCACTCATGTGGGTCTAGGAGATTTCTGCTTAAGTCGTCTGCCAGTAAGTTTTGTTTGCCTGGCAGGAATTGAGCTTGCAGATGGACTTGAATGTCCAAGGCCATGTTCCACAGGGCCATGGCTAGCCTGCAGAGTGAGTAGGAATGGGTTCCCCCCTGCTTGTTGATGTACCACATAACTGTGGTGTTGTCTGTTTTTATTAGCCGTTGTCCTGGAAAGATTAGGGATCTAAAAGCTGTCAAGGCATTCTGTACAGCTAGCATCTCTTTTTGGTTGATATGCAGATGAATTTGACTTGGGCTCCAGTGGCCCTGAATACATATTCCGTCCATGTGTGCCCCCCAGGCACAGTCTGATGCATCTGTGGTTAGGGTCTGTGCGGCTTGGGGTTGAGTAAATGGCAGTCCCTTGTTGTGGTTGCATGCTTCTGCCCACCAGAAGAACTCTGTCCTTAGACAGGGTATGATAGGAATGACTGTTTGCAGGTCCTGAGAATGTTGGCACCAAAGACTAAGTACCACTGGAGTTTCCTCATATGCAGTCTTGTATATGAAATTAGCAGTATACATGAGGCCATGAACCCTAGGGCTTGCAGTATTTTTTTTGCAGATAGCTGGGTTCTGGTGGCCATTTATTTGAAGTAGTCTGTCAGATAGACTTGTTTTTCTGAGATGAGGAATGCAATCTGGGAAGTTGTGTCCAAGCTTGCTCCCAGGAATACAATCTTTTGACTGGGTACCAGTTTTGATTTCTTTTCGTTGATGGTGTACCCCAAGGAAGTGAGAAGGTTTTTCACAAATGCCAGGTGCTGGAGCAGCAATTCCTGACTGTCCACCTTAATCAGGCAGTCATCCAAGTACGGATAAATTTGGATATTTCTCTGCCTGCAGTATGCAATGGCTGGAGCCAGGCATTTTGTGAATACTCTGTGCGCAGTAGATAAGCCAAAGGGAAGTGCAGAGAACTGATAATGCACAGACGCTGCCCTGAAACGTAGATACTTCCTGCACGATTCCCTTATGGGGATAAGCAGATAGGCTTCTTTTAAGTCTAGGGTGACTAACCAGGCATCCTTGGCTAGCATAGGAAGAAGCTGTTGCAGGGTAAGCATTTTGAATTTTGGTACCACCAGGAAGGTGTCGAGAATGGAAAGATCCAGGATTGGGTGCCAAGAGCCCTCTTTCCTGGGTACCAGGAAGAGTCTGGAGTAGAATCCTTGACCCCTCTTGTTCTACTGGAACCGGCTGAATAGCTCTGATATTGAGCAGGGAAAGTACTTGGTTTTGAGCCTCTGCCCACTGGTTTGGAGGAAGGTCTGGAAACCTGCTTGGGGTTGGCAGTGAATGGAAATAAACTTTGTACCATGGGATACAATGTTGAGGACCCACCGGTCCTGAGTGATGGACATCCAGTTTTTTGCATGAAAGGCACGTTTTCCTCCTAAGGACACAAGCAATTAGGCAGGGCTGGGGAGTGGAGTAAAGAAGTCATTGTGAGCTTTTTCTGTAAGGAGGTGGATTACCACTCCCTGCTTTAGGGGTATGGGCACTCCATTGCTTAGATCTCTCCATACCCTGAGACTGAAGTCTGGGTGGTCTGTTTCCCCTGGGTCTGGTTTAAGAAGCCCTGGTGGGGGCTGGAAAGGACTAGTGTTTGGAAGGGCAATGCCTACTGAATCTAGGGGGTTGCACTTGTAAGAATTCTTTAACAGTCTGCATAGACTTAGCTTTTTCTTCCATCTTTTTAAGAACCTCTTCTGCTTTGGTGCCAAACAAGCAGTCCTTATTCAAAGGAGCGCCTAGTAACTTTGATTTGACATGGTCTGGCAAGGTCTGCTCCTTCAGCCAAGCATGTCTTCTCAGTACAGAGCCAGTGACAGCTGCCCAGCAAGATCCTTCTAGGGCGTCAAAGCCACACTGCAAAGTATGCTTGCTGACTTGGCTTGCAGAGTGCATAAGCTCCTGCAATTCTTTATTTTCCGCACAGTCTGAAAAGGTTGCCACTTTTTGTTTAATAAGTTCTATAATATGTTGCTGGCAACGGACAATTCAATGCCTTAATAGTAAGAGTTGCAGAGGTATATACTTTCCTACCCCATCTGTCCAAAGCTCTGGAATCCCTGTCCGAACGGGTGAGATTCTTGGCTGTAGTAACCTTGATACCTTTAGGCCCCTGGGAAATGATCTCTGGGTCAGCAGTAGGATTCTTGAAAGAAATTTGTGAGTGTCAGGTACTCTGTAGTACCTGTCTGGTTTCCTAAGGGCAGGAGGTAAAGTGTCAGGAGTAAGACTGGATTCCATAAAAACATGATCCACAACATCCAGGACAAGGGGTATTAAGGGCCTGTGTTGAGGCAGCTCTAGAAATTATCTGAGTCTCTTTTTGGACTGAGGATAGTCTTGGCATTCCCAATGGAAATGCTCTCGTAAGGTATGCAAGGTTTCACCAAAAGAGAAATCCTCTGGAGGGGAGGCAGAGGGAATGGATTCCTCTACATCTGAGTCCTCATGAGCAGATAAGGGTATGTCTTCATAATCAGAGATTTCAGAGTCATCGGACTCCTGGTCTGTAGAAGCTGAAAGGGACTGGACTCTGTCTCCTAGCAGGGGAAGGCAGACTTCCCCTAATCAGCATAATAAGTTCTTCAGCCATTCTAAGCATTTGTTTTTGTGGCATGGGAGCAGGTGCATGTGCTTTGGTCGTCAGTTTTCTAGGCGTAGTCCATACTCTGGGCCTAAGAAACTCGGTAGTTTTGGTTAAAAAAAATTGTCGGTTTGAGTCGAACATCGATTGAGTGAATAACTGCCCCAAAAGCCGGTGCCTGCTCAGCAGCTCTGGACCCATCCAAGGTAGAGGCATCTGCAGGTTCCATAGTCGATGAAGAGTCTCGCAGCATATTGGACTCTGAATGGGTCTCAGTAGAGGCCTGCGAATCCATTGTAGCGGGCATCAGGGGCTGCGAAAGTGCCTCACTGAGTACTGGCGGACTGGCGACTAGCTTAACGGAAGCGTCGTCAGCAGTTTTGGACCTATGCGGTCTGTCACTGTCTTTATTGTTACTTTTTTTCGGAATATCTGTAGTCGGATGGCTTACCGAAGCCATTTCAGAATACAGAGATAGAGAGTGAAAGAATTCAGCGTTAAATAAGGCACAAAGCCAACAGCGAGGGACGTCGTGGTCTGTACCTAAACAGGTTCATAGGTTCATACTAGGCTATCTGCCCTAGGGCATTTATAAGCCTAGCCAGAGTGTGTTTGGCTTTCGCCACCCATTTTAAATTAATTTTGCTATGCCCTTTTTCGAGGTTAGTATACTGTGCCTCTGTCTAACAGTGACACAGAAGTGATACCCGGGGTAAACCTACGATCTCCCATCCACTCATCAAGATTCCTCTTGAAGAGAGTCAATGAGGGACTCTGCCTAACCTGGACTGGGATTTTATTCCAGAGTGAAGGGAACCTCTGGGTTATGAATCTGTCCCTCCAGCATGTCCTATTTATTTCAGTGCTGAGGTTCAAGTCTCTCGAGCGCGTAGCTTGATGGCATTTGGATTTTCTGAGGTGCAGCATGTCCATTAATTCCGGGTTGGACATGGCTTTATATGTCAGGCACAGATTGCCTCTGAGCAGGCGGTATGCCACTGAGTAGAGCTGGGGTTTCTTTAACCGGGCAGCATATGGCATCTGTTTGAGCCATTTGATCCTCTTGGTGAGGTATTTTTGGGATCTTTCCAGTTGCTGCAGGTGTCTGGTAAGGTACATCCCAAAAGGGGCATTGTACTCAATTATGGGCCTGATGAGGGATGAGTAAAGAGGCACGATGACCTCCCCTGATCTAGATGTGAATCCCTTCATGATTAGGTGGGCTATATAAAATGTTTTTCTAACCACTTTGGCCACGTGGTTGTCAAATGAGAGACTGCTATCAACTTGGGTCCCCAGGTCCCTAATTACTTCTTCTGTACTTAATGGATTACCACCTATGTGGTAATTTGTGGGCACTTTGTTTTTGCCAAAGGGGATGACTATACACTTTTTGGCGTTTAGCTTGAGGCCATGGCTCTGGCACCAGTTGTCTGCTGTGTTTTTTGCGTTGGAGAGGGCGGCTCTTACCTGAGCATCTGAGATGTCAGGGGGGCAGCACTCTGCTGGGATATATATTTGCCCTTTTGGTGTGTGGGGGGGGGGGAGTTTGCGCTGAACCTGTCAGCTAGGATGTTGGCAATGTCTGTGGGTTCGATGTATTTTTTTGTCATTTTGGACTAATTCTGAGCATATCTGGGAATTCCCACCCAGGTTCCTAACATAACAGGATTCTTGAAAGAAATTTGTGAGTGTCAGGTACTCTGTAGGTGACGCAGTAAGAATGAAAATCTCTGTGAGGTATTTGCTTTCTACAGGCAAGACAATTGTTAACTTTTTCTGACATCGGTTAGAGCAAAGCAAAAGGATCCCCAACAGGGTACTTAGCTTTTGAAGACTTCAGGATTATTAAAATCGTAAACGAAAATTCAGGTAGCACCCCAGCGGCACTTGCTAACTGCTTCTGCTTCAGGCTCCTCGGAAAGAAAGACTAATGTAATGGCGTTGGCTGCTTGTTTTTATACCCCTGACGACCCGACGTCAGTCCTGGAGCGCGACAGCATCCGCCACAGAAATACTAAGTCTCTGGTATTCGGGCCAACTGGGGGCTACCTGCAGGCAGATAACCCAAGTGTGATGACTGCAGCAGTGAAACACGAAGAACATCACCAAACACATCACACACAGCAGACAACACACCAGTGTCACACAAACACAGCACATAAGGCATAACAATGAACAAAAACAGCCCATAAGGCATAATAATAAACCAAACATACTAGTCATTGGAGACTCACTTGTGAGACACACTGATGTCTCCCTCAGCAGGCTCGAGAAGGAGAAGATCACGGTCAGTTGTCTGTCAGGTGCCAGAATCCACCACATTACGCACACACTTAAGTCTCTTCACAACATGTACAAGTATGAATCTGACATTGTCCATGTTGGTGTGAATGACTTGAGACGTACCTCCCTGGACTATATGAAGAGAGGCATGGTTGAGCTCTCACAGTGTGTGTCCCAGGCAGGTATGACCCTAGACCTAAGCAACATCCTACCTTTACCAAGAACGATACCACAATACCAACAAAAAAATATGTGACTAACAAGTGACTTAGTTTCTGGAGTCATTCCAAGGCAATCCAGTATCTGTCTGCCTGGGATGACATGGTTGATAGGCCTCGATGCGTTGCCAAAGATGGCCTCCACCTGTCACCCATGGGATTCCGGATTCTGGCCAAGGCTCTTCCTCCCCCATTGTGCCTTTTTTAGGCAATGTGCCACAGACAAACCTTCCAACATAAAAGATCTGTCAAAAAGCATATTAAAGGTAATGCTGCTTAAAGCTAGGAGCCGTAACCTGAAAATTCACTCACTGGAGGCTGTCCTAGCACTGGAAGACACCGTGTGTGCGTATAGTCACGGAAACTTGGTTTTGGGCTGCAGAGAGCACCCCCGCTATACCTCATTCCACACATTCCGACCCCAAAATGAGGTCGGGAAGACTAAGGGTGGTGAAGTCTTTATCCTCATTAAGGATAAGCACACCTCCAGACTGGTTTGCCAGCATGACGCACTGGAATTACTCCAGGTACAATTGACAGTTGGCAAGACACCCATCCAAGTTACAGCCAGCTATAGACCCCCCTCCACTCCTCCTACCTGGACGTACTTGACTCGATCAAGGTACCCCCTAACACCCTGATCCTTGTGACTTCAACTACCCCACCATAGACTGGGTGAACTATTCCTGCACTAATGCACTCACCCAATGATTCCTTGACTTCAATTCTAATGCACTAGACCAGCTCGTCTCATTCCCCACAAGGGGAAATAATATTCTGGACTTTGTTCTCACCAAAACAGGTGACCACTGCACCACTTCCACAGTATGTTCTTCCTTGGTGAAATCAGGTCTGTCTCATTCAAAGTTTCTATCCCACCCAACCCCCTCCCCCTCCCAGCCGTAACCAGGCTAAAGAACTTGTCAAAAGCTGGCTACAACCTCCTAAGAGAGGGCATCAGTAGCTTCACACCACCTCCCACTCAGAGGATGTAGACAACTATGCTGAACAGTATGCTAGTACAGTATACAAGCACCTGTATAAATGCATGGGTCCAGCCATATCCACCAGAGCTAAAACTTGCTCCTCAAGGAAACACAGCCCTGTCTGGCAGACATCCTCTATCAACAGGCTTTACAACAAAAGGAAGAAACTGTTCTCCAAGGGAAAAAAGGAACAAATTCCAAATTGGAAAAAAGTACAGTTTTGTACCTACCATAAATGTAGATGTTCGAGTGTTCACCCTGCTGCAGTCATTACACTTGGGTTATCCTGTCGTCAGGCTGTCCCGCAGTCGGCCGGATTTCCAAAGTCTTGGTCCGACGTCGGTTGCTGTCGCCTCATCCCTGACGTCAGTGCACCAGGGGTACATATATTGCAACCTACGCCATTTTCTTCAGTTTTTCTTGCCCCAGATGTCAGGTGCCCCCAAAAAGGTGATCCAAATTAGTACCAAAAAGGTGTGAACACTGTACAAACACAAAAACCCTTCAGCTATAAGGAAATACATCAGAAAGGCATAGCAAAGATTTAGCCAGTAGATCAGAGGGGTTGGAGGGAGGGTAACCTGGACTGCAGCAGGGTGAACACTCGAACATCTACATTTATGGTAGGTACAAAACTGTACTATGTTCATCGTGTTACCCTACTGCAGTCATCACACTTGGGTTGAGTCCTAAAGCTAAAGGTAGGGTGGAGGTATCATAGAGGGTTAGTGGAGGCAATGAGGCCCTGCAGAACTGCAGTGGCGAAGCCTGCCCTGGATTTAGAATAAAGAGGTAAGTGATAGTGTTTGGTGAAGGTGTGTACAGAACTCCAAGTTGCAGCTTCTAAAATTTCCTTGGTAGGAACCCCCCTGAGAAAGACAGTAGAGGTAGCTGTTGCCCTGGTAGAGTGGGATTCTAATGGTAGGAGGAACTGGTTTCCCATGATGGGTATAGCAGAATCGTATGCAATGGCCTATCCATTTAGAAATGGTTTGCTTGGATATGGCCCTCCCTTGAGAAGCTGTAGCACAGGAAACAAAGAGCTGGTCAGTTTTTCTGAAAGCCTTAGTTTTATCCAAGTAGTAACGAAGTTGCCTGTGAATGTCCAAGGAATGCAGGAGTCTCTCACCTTTGTTCTGTGGATTGGGGAAGAAAGTGGGTAGGTGGATGGTTTGATTTAAAGCTACACTGGAAACCACCTTAGGCATGAAGGAAGGATTAGTTCGTAGAGAAACTCTGTCTTGATGGAAAATGAGGAAAGGTTCCACTGCCATAAGTGCCTGTAATTCTGAGACTCTCCTAGCAGAAGTTATTGCCAGGAGCAGGGCAGTCTTCCAGGATAAGAACTGAAGGTCTGCAGAAAAAGCTGGTTCAAAGGGAGGTAGCGTTAGTTTTTCCAGAACAAAGTTGAGGTCCCATGTTGATGTAGGGGCTCTTCTAGGTGGTCTAATGTTTTTTGCCCCTCTGAGGAACTGCCTTATTAGAGGATTGGAAAATAAAGGTGGATTAGTGTCGTAGTGAGCTGAAATAGCTGAAGAATGGATTTTAATAGAGGAGAAGGAAAGTCCTTTATGCAACATCTCAGTTAAATACTGCAGAATGTGAGGCATATGAGGCTGAGTTGTGTCTTGGCATTTAGCTTGGTTCCAAGCACAAAACCTTTTCCATTTGTCCGAGTAAGCTTTCCTGGTGCTTGGCCTCCTGGCCTCTAGAATAACATCCAGTACTGCTTGTGAAAGAGGGGCTGGTGGGATGTTTAATTGATTTGCCATGCAGCCAGGTTTAAGGTTTTGATCTGGCTGGGTAGAATCTGCTTGTCTTGCTGCGCGAGTAAATGAGGAATTTGAGGCAATATCCATGGTGAGCTGTGAGCCATATTCTTCAATAGTGGGTACCAGTGCTGGCGTGGCCAGTCTGGGGCTATGAGAATCAGTCGAGGTTTCTCCTTTTTGACCTTCAAAAGAACCTTTGTGAGAAGAGGTAATGGAGGAAAGGCATATGCTGTCAGGTTTTTCCAACTGAAGGAGAGAGCGTCCACTTTCCAAGCTTGATGGTGGAATGTCCTTGTACAAAATTTTGTCAGCTGGTAGTTTTGAGGACTGGCAAACAGGTCTATATTTGGTAGACCCCATCTTTGAGTTATCATTATAAATATTTGTGGGTCTAGCTTCCACTCGTGGGGATCTTTGATGTTTCTGCTTAGGTCATCTACCAATGTGTTTTTCTGTCCTGGCAGGAATTGAGCCTGTAACTGGACTTGGTAGGCCAGAGCTGTGTTCCATAAGATTATTGCTTGCCTGTAAAGAGGGTAGGAATGTGTGCCCCCTTGTTTATTTATGCACCACATTACTGTGGTGTTGCCCGTCTTTATTGCAAGTTGTCCTGGCTGTAGTAGATCCATGAAGGCTGTCAGAGCTTTCTGTACAGCTAGCATCTCTTTTTGGTTTATGTGCAGTTTTCTTTGTTCTGCAGTCCATAGACCTTGAATGCATTGCCCTGTCATGTGTGCCCCCCAGGCATAGTCTGAAGCATCTGTTGTGATAGTTTGCCTGGGTGGGGGCAAGATGAAAGGCTGACCCTTGTTGAGGTGACATGCCTGTGCCCACCATAGAAATTCCTGTTGAAGGCAGGGAATGAGAGATATCACTGTGTCCAAGCTGTGGCTGTGTTGAAACCATACGCTTTTTAGGTACCACTGTAATTTCCTCATATGCAGTTTTGCAAATGGTATTATCAGAATGCAAGATGCCATGAAGCCTAAAGCCTGCAGAATTTTTCTTGCAGTTAATTGGGTCCTTGTTGCCATTGTCTTGAAATATTGAGTCAGTTGTAATTGCTTGTCTGGTGTAAGGTAAGCCTTCTGGGCCGTTGTGTCCAAGCTGGCACCCAGGAATGTCATTTTTTGTGAGGGTACTAGTTTTGACTTCTTTTCATTTACTGTGTACCCCAGACAATTTAGTAGAAGCTTCACAAAAGCCAAAAGTTGTAAGAGAATGTCCTTTCTTTCTGCTTGGATGAGGCAGTCGTCCAGATATGGATATATTTGAATTCCTCTTTGTCTGCAGTATGCAATTACTGGTGCCAGGCATTTTGTGAACACTCTGGGCACAGTAGATAAGCCAAAGGGCAGTGCAGAGAATTGATAATGGGTTGAACCTGCAATGAAACGGAGGTATCTTCTGCAACTTTGTCTGATAGGGACATGCAGGTATGCCTCCTTGAGGTCCAACGTTACCAGCCATGCTTCTTGCCCAACATGGGAAGTAGCTGCTGTAGTGTTAGCATCTTGAATTTGGGAACTTGTAAGTACGTGTTTAGAATAGAAAGGTCCAGAATTGGTCTCCGAGCATTTTCTTTCCTGGGTACTAGGAAGAGTCTTCAGTAAAATCCTTGGCCTTGCTCTTGAGATGGTACCCTTTGAATGGCTCTCATGGCCATGAGAGCTGTAATTTGTTTTTGAGCCTCTGCCCTTTGGTTTTGTGGCAGGTTTGGCATTCCTCTCTTTATTGGCAAGGTGTGAAAGTGGAATCTGTATCCTCGTAAAATTATGTCTAGGACCCATTTGTCCTTTGTGACCATGTGCCAGTTGTCTGCAAATAGTGCTAGTTTTCCCCCCAAGGGAGCTGACAAAAGAGCTTTGTTTGGCCAGCTGAGGTGCAAGTCATTGAGTTTGCCTTCTGGTAGGTTGAGACCTGTCTTCTCCTCCCTTCTGGGTTGGAGTGCCCCATTGGCGAGGCCTATATTGAGCTTGTGGTTGTCCTCTGCCCCTTGGGTGTCTGTATTTACCCCTCTGAGGCCTGTCAGTGGCTGGAAAGGACCAATTTTTTGTTGGCCAGTTTCTGGCTGAAGCGAGGGGGTTGTACTTGTAGAAAACCTTTGACTGTCTGCATTGATTTAGCCTTATCTTCCATTTTCTTTAAAACTTCTTCTGCTTTAACACCAAAAAGAACATCCTGCTGTAAGGGAGCATCTAATAGTTTTGCTTTAACATGATCAGGCAGACTTTGTTCTTTTAACCAGGCATGCCTACGTATAACTGATCCAGTGACAGCTGCTCTGCAGGAGGCCTCTAAGGAATCAAACCCACATTGTAAGGTATGTTTGCCCACCTGCTCGGTGGCGTGCAACAAATCCTGTACTTCTTTGAGGCAAGGTGGTTATCTTTTGTTTTAACTGAGAGATCAGAAATTGCTGGTACTTAAGCATATGAAATTGACAGTTTAGTGCTCTCATAGCTAAAGTGGCTGAGGTGTAAACCTTTTTCCCCCATCTGTCTAGTGCTCTTGAATCCCTTTCAGAAGGTACTGGATTTTTAGCCATGGAAGCCTTAGCCCCCTTGGGACCCTGGGAGATAGTCTCTGGGTCAGCTACTGGGCTTTTGTAAAGGAATTTGTGGGAATCAGGTACTCTGTAGTATCTGTCAGGCTTGGCCGGGGCAGGAGGTAGAGAGTCAGGGTTGAAACTGGATTCTAAGTAGACATCATCCACAATGTCCAAAACAGGAGGGATGGCTAGAGGTCTGTGTTGGGGGAGTAAAAGAAACTCTCTCAGCCTTTTCTTGGAATCAGAGTAATCCTGACCTTCCCAGTGAAAATGTTCCCTCATAGTGTGTAAAGTTTCCCCAAAAGAATAATTTTCTGGAGGGGAAGCTGAGGGAATAGATTCCTCAGCATCAGAATCTTCATAAGGAGAGAAGGAATAGTCTTGGTCCCCAGAGGAATCCGAAGAAATAGACAGTTGTTCAGAGGAAACAGATTCTTCCTCTTGTCTAGGCCTTTTGTCAGGAGGAGGCTGTGAACCCCTGATAAGAGAAATCAAATCTTCTGCCATTCTGAGCATCTGTTTCTTAGGCATAGGGCCTTGAACAGGTGACTGAAGTGAAGCCTTTTTCGATTTAGAAGGAGTCATCGACTTGGAAAACGTTTTGACTGTAAGAGTCGTCGGTCTGAAAACGCCATCAGAAACCGATGGCGTTTCAGAAGTACCGACTTCCTTGGAAGGTAAATCGTCGGTAGGGCCTGAAGTAAAAGGCTGCGTTGGCCTAGTACATTCCGACAAAATATCTGTAGCGGTCTCGGGTTCCAGAACTGCGGTAGTTAGAGGCTGCGTCAGAGCCTCACTGATAACCAGAGAACCGGAGACCGGATCAACTGAGGCCTCGGAATCGGGCTTAGGCCTGGGCTGTCGGTCCTTGTCCCTGCGTTTTTTGTGCACGCCGGTAGTCGGTAGCTCCGACGGCATGTTATAGTTAAATTTTCTACCAAAAAAGTGTCGTGCGAAATCAAATCGTCTTTTAATAGTACGTTTATTAAATCTAGCACAAAAACGACAAGAAGTGATGTCGTGATCAGGGCCTAGGCAAGGTATGCAATAAGAATAAAAATCCTTATGAGGTATTTGCTTCCCACAATAAATACAATTGTTAACTTTCTCTGACATCGGTCTGAGGCAAGAAAAGTTTTCCCAACGGGGTACTTAGCTTTATAGAAGACTTCGGTCTGAAATTCGAATTTGAAAATCTCAGGAGTCGGCCGACCGGCACTTGCGAACTGCTTCTGCTTCGGGCACCGTGCGGCAAGAAAGACTGAAGAAAATAGCGTCAGTTGCAATATATGTACCCCTGGCGCACTGACGTCAGGGATGAGGAGACAGCAACCGACGTCGGACCAAGACTTTGGAAATCCGGCCGACTGCGGGACCGCCTGACGACAGGATAACCCAAGTGTGATGACTGCAGCAGGGTAACACAATGAACATCTCCCCCTTTAGCCTCAACAAGCAAATTCAATCACTAGTGAAAACCTCCAAAACCAATTATGAATCAAAACTAACCTCCAAAACAAAGGGAAACCACAAAGCCTTCTTCAGTTACAACAGAAACCTCCATGGAAAAGCCCAGGCTTGTTCCAAATTAGTACTTAACGGTATCACTTACACTGACCCTGTTGATTTAGCCAACCTGCTAGCGAATAAGTTCAGTGCGAACTTCACCCCCCCAAAGGCCCATTCAACATCCCCGATACTTGTCCCACACCTCACATCTCCACAGATCAAGTGTTAAAGGCCCTATCCAAGGCAAAGAACACAGCTTCCATGGGACCTGATAGTATCCCAGGTGGCATTCTGCACCATCTCCAGCAAGAACTAGCTTCGCTATTAAGCACCCTATTCAACCACAGTTTAAGTACAGGCTTCATTCTTGCAGAATGGAGAATTGTCATTGTCAACCCTTTGCACAAAGGTGGTGCCACAACTGACCCTGGAACCTATCGTCCCATTAGCTTGACCATCTGTAAAGCCATGGAGTGTATTATATGGATCTCATAAACAAGGACATAGGCAATCTTCAAGCACTTGACCCCACCCAGTTCGGATTCGTCAAGGGCAAACCTTGCCTGTTAAACCTGATTGACTTCTTTGAGACTGTCACCAAGGCCCTGGATGATGGAAAGTCGGTACACACAGCTTACCTTAGACTTGGCCAAGGCTTTTGACACAATCCCCCATTCAGGCATCATCGAAAAGCTAACACAACTTGGCATAAATCCCTGTCTCATCAGGTGGGTGGCCAACTGGCTCACCAATAGGACCCACAAGGTCAAAATAGGTGCCTCCACATCCAACAGCACTAGTGATGCTCCCCAGGGATCCTGTCCTGGGACCTCTACTGTTTAGCTTCCTCTTCTTAGAGGTCCCGGCAAAGACAAAAGGCCTGTGGCTGACCAAGTTTGTGGACGACTGTAAGTTGGATGCTGTCACTGACTTCCCAGATGATCTTAACATACTGCAAGAGAGTCTCACAGCAACAAATGACTGGTGTCAAAGTCATGGCCTTAAGTTAAATGCAAAAAAAGTATTACCATACTATTCGGCAAAAACATGGCCCCTACTGATTACCACATCAAAGGCATCCCCCTAAGCACACAACCTGTGTTGAGAGATATGGGTACTCAGGATGACAACAATCTCACATTCAACTATCATGTGGCAACAGTGGTCAGAAAAGCCTTTTACTTGGCTCATCTCATAAGTAAAGGGATTGCATCCAGAAAAAAAGGAGGTTATTATGTCTCTGTACTCCTCCCTCATTAGGCCTATAATTGAGTATAACCCCCTGTTTGGAATGTTCCTCTCCAAACACCTGCATCAACTGGAAAGGCCACAGAAATACCTCACAAAGAGAATCCATAGCCTCCAACGCCTGTTCTACGCTGACAGGCTCAAATCACTATGACTCTACTCGGTATCGTACAGATTGCTCAGAGTTGATCTGTGTCTCGACTACAAGGCTCTTTCGGATCTTGCCCTACTAGAGATGCTCCATATCCGTAAGTCTAACTCTTCATGCTTTACCTGCTCGAAAGACCTAAAGCTAATATGTGACATCAACAAAACCTGCTGGCAAGACAGGTTTGTCTCCCAGAGGCTGCCCGGTCTCTGGAATAGACTTCCCATACATGTCAAGCAGAGTACTTCGCTGACCCTCTTCAAGCGCAACCTTGATGATTGGATGGGATAGCACAAATTTGTCCCGGGGGTTCCACCTGTGTCCCTCATTGGCAGGGGCGACAGGTGCTGACTGAGGTTTTTATTTTAAAACTCTTGGCAAGGCTTGTAAGGACCTCAGGGCCATTAGCCTAGTAACCTCCTATGATCCTAAGAGAGTGAGAAGAGAGCATTTTGAAAGATCGTATCTTCAAGTAAGTGTCTAGGAGAGATGGGTCTAGAATGGGTTTCTACTGCTCTCCTTTCCTTGGTACTAGAAAAATCCCAGAGTAAAACCCTCTTCCCATGAAGTCCTTTAGAACTTGCTCAATGGTATCTTGACTGAAGATGTCAGAAGGGATATTTTGTTTTGAGGAGGTGCAGGCATGCCTCTCAGAGGGTGATAGCTATCCCTAATGATGTAGAGGACCCACCTGTCTGTGGTAATAGCTTCCCCTGGCAAGACTGAGCAACAGTCATTGGGAAAGAGGAGTAATAGGACTAAGGGAAGAGGTAGGGATGCTACAGAGGTCGTGACAGATTTTTGCTTCCAAAGGGAGGTCTCCCCACTGGAGGATCCCTATCAGTTTCTTCAGAGTACCTCTTCCTAGGGGTCTTCCTTTGTTTTTGAGTTGTCCTAGGATTCCTTCCAAAGAAGGAGGTAGATGGGTAGCTCCTATCATATCTGGGAAGTGAGGAGAGTAGAATCTGGCAGTCTTTCATCGTCTTACCTTGGTCTTGGAGAGTTTTGAACAGGCTGGCAGCCTTAGGACCAAACAGTAAGTCTTTGTCCAAGGGAGAATCTAAAATAAAACTTTTGATTTGGAATCCTCTGGGATAGGCCGACTGTGAAGCCATGCACATCTGTGAATAACAGATCCAGTGGCAGCTGCCCTAGAGGGTGCATTCTCAGCATTGTAACACTACTTATTATCAATTAATTTATTTATATACTGTATCTGACATTTGTTTATCGGTGGTGGTGCTGCGGTAGCGTTGTCGCCTCACAGTAAAACGTCCTGTTCAATTCTCAGCTAAAGCGTCTTCTGTATGGAGACATGTGTGAATGGGCGTACCTTCGTTGAAGGTTGT
Source organism: Protopterus annectens (assembly GCF_019279795.1). NCBI lineage: Eukaryota > Metazoa > Chordata > Ceratodontiformes > Protopteridae > Protopterus > Protopterus annectens. The sequence goes on from NC_056737.1 coordinate 1,516,131,542, forward strand.
GCGTCAGAGCTGGCAACTCGGCATGTAAAAAATCTACTGCCAATCATTAGCGGACCGGAGTTACGCTGTGGTGACCCCTAACCGGGAAAAGCCGAAAGACACAACATCTGACATTTGTTTACCAGGAAAGTATGACTGGACCAAAAAGTGCTCAATTTCAGTAATGGCCCTGGGAAAAAAGCTCCACAGTCACAGTCTATCAAAAGAGATTTTAAGTTACAAAGTATCACATAACACTACAAAACACTGCAGTGAAAAAAACATTGCAGTGAGAACAATATACAACATATGCTTCATATAACATTGCAATGTAAACTTGAGCTGGTGAAAACCTGTGAGGAAAAACTCAATCATATTATTTGTTACATAGATTAGTATGTGATAAATAAGACCAGGGACAATTCTAATAAGATATTTAAAAGAGAGAGTACAGTTGTGTGAAACCTTACCAATATAATAGATGTCCTTCTCTTCGCTGTAGCAGTACTCGTTACATAAGGAATCTCAAGCCAGGTTAAGGACTGGACAGTATATCAAAGCCTTTGGAATTTACAGATGTCATATGTCACACTTATGTTTCCTGCGCAAGGCGTATGGCATACAGGTGACACATGGACATACATACCTCAGAACTGAAAAGTCCCAGGAGGAACAGAATACCACTAGGGACCAGAAGGAACATGTTCATCCAGAAAGAGAAAGAAAAGAATCCCTGGCTAGGAAGGCAAGAATAGGACAGTGCAGAAGGGGGAAGGAGGGAGGGAGCAAGTGAATACTACAACAGTGAAGAGAAGGACATCTACTGTTATGGAACAGCCCTCTAGAAACACATACAGGATTAGCTCTGACAAAGCCAGCTCTTGCTCTGGATATAACGTCCAACTTGTAATGTTTAGTGAAGGTATGGATAGAAGTCCAAGTAGCAGCCTCAAGGATGGAATTGATGTCCAGTCCTTTGAAAAAGGCACCAGAGGAAGCAACCGCTCTGGCAGAATGAGCCTTTTACAAAGGCCAAAAGACATTACCATGAAAGGAATAATAAAAACAAATGGCCTTAGAAATCCAGGAAGAAACTGTTTAGAAACTTCCAAACCCAACAACCTGGGATGAAAGGAAAAAAAAGTTGCTCAGATTTACAAATGGCCTTAATATCTGAGCTTCCTATGCAGATCCAAGGTGTGAAGTACCTTCTCACTAGCAGACCGCAGAGAAGGAAAAAAGGAGGATAAAGTAATAGACTGATTAAAAGAGAACTCACTGACCACCTTGGGCATAAAAAAAGGATTAGTATAAAAAGACACCCTCTCCCTGTTTAAAACTAAGAAGGGGGAACAACGAGAAGAGCCTGGAGTTCAGATACACTAGAAGGTGAAGGGCCAAAAGAAGAAGAGTCTTCCAAGTACAATGTTGCATGGAAGCTGAAAGCTGCAGGATCAAAAGGAGCCCAAGTCAAGTTCAAGTTTTCAACAACAAAACCGAGGTCCAAGGAAAGTGGAAAAGGCTTCCTGGGAGGCCTGATATGAAGGACACTTTTAGGAAATTGTTTGACCTCAAACCTAGTGGCAAAGAGCAGACAAGGAGAAATAGCTGAAAGGTGAGCTTTAACTGAAGAATATGGCAACCCAGCATGGACCAACTCACACAAATAAGACAGAACCAAAGGGATCCCCACTGAGAAGGGATCCTGGTTACGAGAAAGGCATCACACAGTAAATCTCTTCTGGACAAACATGATTTCCTGGTAGCAGGTTTCCTGTCCTCCTGCAATCCTAAGCATGTCTGCAGAAAAGAGATGCCCAAAAGGGATCAAAATCCTATCACCCACAGCATCAGTTGAAGAGTATACAAGTGAGAATTAATGCAAGATCCCTTGTCTTGTGTGAGAGGGTCCATCTTGTGAGGTAACTTGTGGTGATTACCCCTGGATAAGTGAAGAAAAAGGGGGAAGCAATGTTGTCTGGGCCAAAAGGAGTCACCAGCAAGATTTTGGGGGAGTCTTACTTGATCTTCCACAGGACCCTTGAAATCAAATGAAGAGGATGGAAAGTGTAGAGAAACATCCCCTTCCAAGGAAAGGATAGTCCATCCACCTTCCAGGCCAGAGGGCTTGGGACTTTGGCACAAAAAAAAGAGGAAGTTGTTTGCTCAGAGGGCAGGAAAAAGATCCAACTGTGAAGTACCCCACTAATGGACACTGTCCAGAAACGCATCTCTGTAAAGCATCAATTCCTGAGGCTGTGTACTGGACCTACTCAAGACATTTACCACTATATTTTGCTCTGAAGGAATGTAGACAGCCTAAATAGTCAATTGATATTGGACAGCTAGATCCCACACCTGAAGTCTGCAAAGAAGGTAGGATGGTGCGATCCCCCAACCCCATGCTTGTTGATATACTCCATCACTCTGGTGTTATCTGTGAAGACTTTGAAAGGCCCTGGAAGAAAGAGGGAATGAAATACATGAAGAGCTAAATGGAGAGCTCTTACTTCCTTTATTTTCATGTGATCTTACCTCTGATGAGGAGGCTGCAGACCCTGGACTTTGAGGGAACCAAAGGAAGTTCCCCACCCCTGTACAAGGCATATGAATAAAAAGTTCCTGAGATGGGACGGGAGGTTGAAAAGGAAGTCCTGGGTTGACAGAAAGCTGATGAATCTACCACTGATGTTGGAGTTTGAGGCATGGAAGGAAAGGATCTAGGCAATCCAGTGGATGACAGTGCTGAAGCCACACTGACTTGAAGAACAACTGTAGTTTTCTCATATGGAATCTGGCTAGAGGTAGCATAGGAATGGTGGAGACCATGAATCCTAAAACCCTGAGAAAATCCCTGGCTGTGATAGAAGACAGAAGAAAAGATTGAAAAAAGGTGATCAAAGAAACAGCCTTGGGTGGAGGCAGGGATGCCTGCACAGGAATGGTCTGGATCCTGCAACTGAGAAAAACATGATCTTGAGAAATAAAAGTTTATGGTGAATCCCAGGCTTTGTATCAGACAATCCATAAATTGCAGGTTCTGAAGCAGGGCTTCTGAGAATGAAGCCTGAATGAGTAGGTCATCTAGATAAGGAAAGATCTGATCCCCTCTCATCCTGCAAAAGGCAGTAACAGGAGTGAGGCATTTGGTGAATACCCTTGGGGAAGTACAGAGGTCAAAGGACAAAGCAGGGAACTGAAAATGCAAGGAAAAAACAGAAATGTAAAAACTTCCTGAAAATGGGATGACTGGGGATGTGAAGATAGGTATCCTTGAGGTCCAGAGATATCAAGAAAGCCTGGGGAAGTCGAAGAGGAAACATGGTTTGAAGGGAGAACATCGAAAAGAAGATACCTTTAGAAAGGTGTTGAGCTGAGAAAGGTCCAGAATGGTCTCAAGTGCCTTCCTTTCTGGGAACCAGAAACATCCTGGAATAAAACTCTTTCCCTTCTTGTTCATGGGGCACAACATGATTGGTGCCCTGATCCAAAAGGCCCTGAAGCAGTTCTGGAAAGAAAGGAAGCTGTTCCTGAGAGGCTGAAGAATGCCCAGAAAAGGAGGAATTGATTTCCATACCATGAAATATCGCTGGCGGATGATGGATAAAACCCAAGAGTCTATAGTGACCCTTTAACTGGGAAGGGACAGAGAAAGACAAAGGGAATAGGGAACCTGGACTATTGAAAGGGGAACAAATGGTCAGATAGAACCTAGTTTGTCTTGAAAATGAGGCTTCTGAGAAGCAGGAGTCTGAATAGACTTAGCAGGGGGTACACACCTAGAACCCTTTTTACCTTTAGTTGGAGGGCAAGGCTGTCTGCAAACAAAATCAGATATGGATGGATAATTCCTCTGGAATTTAGGGATAGGAGACATAAAAATGTGTTTCAATTCCTATAAGGCCTTGGCTTTATCCCGGAGAAACCAAAAAAGCTCAGAAGCAGCAGAACCAAAAAGGTTCTTATCAAGAAGAGCATCCAACAATTTAGCCTTAATATCATCAGGTAAGGGCTAGAGACAAAGCCGAGTAATGTTTCAAAAACAGAACCAAAGGCAGCCAGCCCTACACGAAACATCAGCTGCATCATAACTACATTTAATAGAGCAGTGAGCCACTTGAGAAGTAGAACCTACTAAAGAAAAAGCCAAGACCTTTCCTTCGGACTCAAAGAGGTCAAAAGTTGCCTGAGAAGCTTGAGAAAAGAGGGATAAAACATACCTGGTCATATCAGTCTGGTAATTAATAGCCCTAAAAGCCAGGGTGGCAGCAGTATACACCTTTTTGCCTAGACATTCCATGGCTTTACTGTCCTTATTAGAAGGAAGTAGTTTAGTGGATGGCAAAAGTTTAGAAGGTTTGTCAGAAGACATGAAGGATCAGCAGAAGGACGTTTCTACAAAAACTTACAATCCTTAAGCACCTTGTAAAATCTACTGGGTTTCTTAGGGACTAGAGTTGGGAATCAGGGGCAACAAATGCCTCTGAAAAGGTATCTAAGAAGGCAGCCAAGACCAGAGATACAGCAGAGGGCTTGAGAGACTCCATCTGGAGGAGTTCATAATAGTGCTTTTGAATATCACAAACCTGAGAACAGTCCCATTTGAAATATTCCATCATACAAGAAACAGTATACCCAAAGGACAGTTCTTCTAAGGGAGAGTCTGGACTAATACAATCTTCCTTCTCAGACCCATAATCCAAGGAGAATAGTTTTGAAAAGAATATGCCAAAGACTCTTCCCCAGAATACAAATCCTCATGAGAGAACTCCTGCTCTCTGGGCCTTTTAAGAGGAGTACAGGACCAGGAAGGAGCAGGTACAGAAACTCCTTGAGGAGGCTTTAAGGCATTAAACATTCCCTGGGTATAATGCTGCCACTCACATTGGGTTTCTTTAACGGCAGAAGAAATATGCTTGGTGTTTTGTTTTTTCTTCTGAGGAACATCTTCCTGAAAAACCCTATAAGAGGTTTTGACCCTTGCCCACACTCAACCAGCGTAGCAGGAATCTCCTCCTGAACTAGAATTTGTGGTATCCCCCTCGGTATCACAGATATAATCAGCAGGGGCTCCCCCTCAAAGTCTAGAGCAGGTGTCTGTAAAACCTCAGATGATGTGCAGAGTCGGATCTATTCCGGCCTCAAACAGGGTTCCAGTAGAGGAATCTGACAATAACTGGACTATCCTCTGGGCTTTCACTAACCTCAAGAGAGACATCTGGGTAGGTGAGACAGCAGCCAAATCAGACTTGAGTTTTTGGCCTTTTTCCTGGCAGGTGGCTGACCTTTGGGAAGGGAAGACTCCGCCGTAGCATCTTGCTCCAACAATTTAAGACATTGGTTCGCCAGATAAATCGATAAGGAAGACAGACAATTAGGCAGGGTGCTGGGGACAAATGCTTGGCAAGTAGAAGGTACAGTTACATTAAATCTTACCATAACAGTAGATGTCCTTCTCTTTACTACTGCAGTATTCATTACAATAGGGATCCCCTGCCAAGGGCAGCCCAACATTCAGCCAGTATACCAAAGCCTTTAGGTTTCTTTAAGTTACGCCGTACATCACACATATGCCCTCATGTAGCATAGGGCATAAATGTGATGTCCGGATGTACCACCCTCAGAACTGAGAGCCCCAGTAGGAATACCAGTCCAAGGAGTATAGAGGTAATGAGTACATCCAGAAGAGAAATGGACCAGGGGGTGGAGGGAGGAAGTGAATACTGCAACAGTGAAGGGAAGGACATCTACCATTATGGTAAGATTTTACACAACTGTACTATTTTCCTTCCATTTCAGTGCTGCAGTATTCAGTACAAGAGGGAGAGTGACAAAGCTCAGGAAGAAGACAGGGAGGAGGAAGGACCAGCAGAGCTCCCCAACAAGCCATGAAGGATGGGCCTAGCAAAATCAGCTCTAGCTCTGGAAATTCCATCCAACTTGTAGTGCTTGTAGCTGCCTCAGGAACAGAATTAGTATCCAAATCCTTAAAAAATCACCAGAAGAAGCCACAGCTCTAGTACAATGAGCATTAACAGAAGAAATAAGGGTCTTACAGTGAAAGGAATAGCAAAAAGAAATGGATTAAGAAATCCAAGAAGAAACAGTTTGCTTAGACACAACCAATCCTAAGGACCTAGGATGAAAAGAAAAAGCTGATCAAACTTATGAAAAGTCTTAATCTTATCTAAAGAAAATCTGAGTTGTCTACGAACATTTGACATGAGCAGATTGTCGAGAAGGGAAAAAAGTGGACAAATGAATAGACTGATTAAGACAACTCATTTACCACCTTGGGTATAAAAGAAGGATTAGTCCGAAGGGACACAGTGTCCTTATAAAAAAACAAAACTGGAGGACAAGCCCTAAGGGCTTGAAGCTCAGACACCTGTCTGGCAGAAGTAAGGGCTAACAAAAGTACAGTCTTCCAAGAGAAAAGTTACAAGGAAGCTGCAGGCTCAAAAGGAGCCTGGGTAATTTTTTCCAAAAAAAAAAATTAAGATCCCAGGGAGGAGGAACAGGGTCCCTGTGAGGCCTAATATGTAGGACACCTTTAAGAAATTTTTTGGCTTCAAATCTAGAAGCTAAAGGAGGTGATAAAGGCAGACAAGCTGAGATAGCTGATAATTGGGCCTTAACAGAAGAATAAGCCAACCCAGCATTGAGTAGTTCACACAGATAAAGAACCAAAGGAACATCCACAGAAAGTGGATTCAGGTTATGTGAAAGACACCAAACAGAAAACCTCTTTCATTTGGATAAGTAGGATTTCCTAATATTGGGTTTCCTGGCCTCCTGCAGGACCCTGTTCACATCCTTGGAAAAAGGTGTCTATTAAGAATCAAAATCCTATCACCCACAGTGCGAGATGAAGAATGGACAGGTGGGGATGGATGAGAGATCCACTATCTTGTGTGAGTAGGTCCACCCTATGATGTAACTTGTGCTGACTGCCCTTGGCTAAATGCAGAATAAGAGGGAACCAATGCTGTCTTGGCCAAAAGGGAGTCACAAACAAGATTTTGGGAACACCCTGTTGAAGTTTGAACAAGACTTTTGGAATGAGAGGAAGGGGAGTGAAAGCATAAAGAAACATCTCATTTCCAAGAAAAAGATAGGGCGTCCAACTTCCAAACCAGATGGACCTGGGACTCTGGCACAAAATAGAGGAAGTTTTCTGTTCACAGGGGAGGCAAAAAGAACTACTTGAGGAGTACTCAACTGGTGGATAATGTCCAGGAATACATCCCTGTGAAGCCTCTATTCACTGGATAGATTTATGGACCTACTCAGAGAATCTGCCACAATGTTTTGACTTGAGGGAATGTAAACTGCCTGAAGTCAGTTGATACTGAATAGCAAGTTCCCAGACTAGGAGTTCCAACCGGCAAAGAAGATAGGATCCCCCCCCCCCCCGTTTACATACTACATTACTGTGGTGTTGCCTGTAAACACCTTGAGAGTTTCTGGGCAGAAGAGAGGATGCAAAAACTGTAGAGCTAGCAGAAGAGCTTTTATTTCTTTGACAGTGATGTGTGCTTCCTTTTGATGAGAAGCCCAGACCTCCTGCACCTTTAAGGATCCAAATGCTGCTCCACTTCCCACATCTGAAGTATCTGTGAACAGCTCCTGGGAGGGAAGAGGTGAATGAAAAGGAAAACCTGGATGGAGAGTCAACTGCTGAATTCGCCAATGAAGTTCTTTCTTGAGACAAAGCAGAAGAGGAACTACAAATTCGAGGGGAAGAGCATGTTGAAGCCAGACTAACTTCAGAAACCACTGAAACTTTCTCATGTGGAGTTTGGCCAGAGGGAGCATAGGAACAGTGGAGGCCATGAACTTCAGAACTCTCAGACATTTCCTAGCTGTTAGTGAAGCCAGAGGCGAGAAGAGACTAAAAAAAGGAAATAAGAGTTAGGGTCTTGGGAGGAGGCAGGGATGCCAGCAAAGGCACAGTCTGGATCCTGCACCCCAGCAAAACATGATCCTGAGGAGGAGTCAGAAAGGACATCTTAAAATTTATAGTGAACCTCAGGCTCTGCAGAAGGGAAACTGGGCAAAATGGAGAATTTGCATTAAAGCCACTAGAGAGGACATCTGACAGAGGAGGTTGTCCAAGTAGGGAAAGACTTGGATCCACTGTAGCCTGCAAAAAGCAATCACAGGAGCGAGGCATTTGGTGAATACCCTTGGGGCAGTAGAAAGGCCAAAGAGCAAAGCAGAGAACTGAAAATGTAAAACATCCTGAAAAGGGGATGAACTGGTATACGGAGACAAACATCCTTGAGATCCAGAGACACCATACAAGCCCAAGGAAGCAAAAGAGAGAACAAAGCCTGAAGGGACAAAGTACAGTTGTGTACACTTACCATAAAAGTAGATGTTTGAGTGTATTCACTGTTGCAGTCATCACATTTGGGTTATCTGCTTGCAGTAGCCCTCAGTCGGCCTGATTAACAAAGTCTTGGGTCCTGCGTCGGTTTCTGTCCCTTCTTCCGTGACGTCAGGTTGTCAGGGGTATAAAACATGCAGTTGACGACATTACATCAGTTTTTCTTGCCCCAGATGTCAGGTGACCCCTAATGGGAAGCAATTAAATCTACAAATATACAAGGTTATACCTCCAACAAAAAAGCAAATACACCAAAAAGCTTTTGAGCATAGTAAAGGAAACTAGAGGTATAGCCAAAAGAAGTTAGGGGGCTGGAGGGAGGGTAACCAGGACTGCAACAGTGAATAGCCTCGAACATCTACATTTATGGTAAATGTACACAACTGTACTATGTTCTTCGTGTTTCACTGCTGCAGTCATCACATTTGGGTAGATTCCCAAAGCTAAGGATGGGAGGAGGAATTTAGACAGCATTAGGACCAGCTATAAGACCCTGCAAGACTGCAGTGGCAAAGCCAGCTCTGGATTTAGAGAAAATTGGCAGATGGTAATGCTTGGTAAAAGTATGTACAGAACTCCAGGTAGCAGCTTCTAGGATGTCTCTGGTAGGGATGCCTCTGAGAAAGACTGTAGAGGTAGATACAGCCCTGGTTGAATGGGGTCTGATCCCCTGTGGGATAGGTTTTCCATGGTGCTTGTAGCACAAATGAATGCAATGGCCTATCCATTTGGAGATGGTTTGCTTTGAAATAGCCTTCCCCTCTGTCCCTGCAGCAAATGCCACCAGCAGTTGTTCAGATTTCCTTTGCGGTTTAGTCCTGTCCAAGTAGAATCTAAGTTGTCTGTGCACATCTAGGGAGTGCAGTATCCGTTCCCCTTTGTTCTGTGGATTAGGAAAGAAGGTTGGCAAATGAATGGACTGATTAAAGGCCACACTGGATACCACCTTGGGCATGAAGGAGGGAATGGTCCTGAGGGACACCCTGTCCGCATGAAAGATGATGAAAGGCTCCACTGCCATAAGGGCCTGTAATTCAGATAACCTTCTTGCTGAAGTGATTGCTAAAAGGAAAGCTGTTTTCCAAGAGAGGAATTTTAAGTCTGCAGTAGCCTCTGGCTCAAAAGGAGGAAGAGTGAGTTTCTCCAATACAAAGTTAAGGTCCCAGGCTGGAGTTGGAGCTGTCCTAGGTGGTCGTAGATATTTGTCCCCTCTAAGGAACTGCTTGAGCAGTGGATGAGACAAGAGGGGAGTTCTGTGCTACAATGTGCTGAAATGGCTGAGGCGTAAATTTTGATAGAGGAGAAAGACAGGCCATTGTGAAGCATCTCAGTTAAGTATTGAGGTAAATTGGGCACTGCTGTGCTCATCCCTTGAGACTGGCTCCAGGCACAGAATCTTTTCCATTTTTCAGCATAAGATTTCCTAGTACTAGGCCTCCTTGTCTCTAAAATGATATCCATTTACTGACGGATGGTAAAGGAGAGATTAGGTAAATAGCTACGCTACTAGGTTCAGTGTATGAAGCTGAGGGTGCAGAATCTGGTTCTCCTGCTGAGACAATAGGGTTGGAGTCTGAGGCAGGTGCCATGGGGCCAACAGTGACACACTGCGCAAGAGGGGGTACAAGTATTGGCATGGCCAGTCTGGTGCAATCAAAACCATCCTTGGTTCTTCTTGTTTGATCTTCAGTAATACATTGGAGAGCAGAGGCAGAGGAGGAAAGGCATAAACTGATTTTTCCAGCTGAAGGACAGAGCATCCACTTTCCAAGCTTGTTTGTGGGGAGTCCTTGTGCAAAATGTGTCCAATTGATAGTTCTGGGGGGAGGCAAATAGATCTATATCTGGGCTCCCCCATTTGTTTGTCAACATGTTGAAAATCCTTGGTTCCAGTTTCCACTCGTGTGGGTCCATGCAGTTTCTGCTTAGTTTGTCTGCCAGTATATTTAGTTTTCCTGGCAGGAATTGAGCTTGTAGATGCACTTGGTAGCTCAGGGCTGTGTTCCACAATGCCATGGCTAGTCTGCAAAGGGGGTATGAATGTGTACCCCCTTCTTGTTTATGTACCACATAACATTGGTGTTGTCCATCTTTACCATTAATTGTCCTGGAAGAATGTGGTCCTTGAAAGCTGTCAGAGCATTCTGTACAGCTAACATTTCTTTTTGATTGATATGCAGGTGCATTTGACTTGGTTTCCATTTGCCCTGAATGCACTTCCCTGCCAAGTGAGCCCCGCATGCATAATCTGATGCGTCTGTTGTTAGGGTTTGGGTGGCAGGGTGTAGTGTGAATGGTAGTCCCTTGTTTTGGTGGCGGGCCTCTGCCCACCAAAGGAACTCTAGGCATAGGCAAGGTATGATAGGAATCATTGCTTCTAGATCCTGAGAATGTTGACACCATAGGCTTTTTAGATACCATTGTAGTTTCCTCAAATGCAGTCTTTCATATGGAATTAGAAGAAGGCAGGAGGCCATGAACCCCAAGGCTTGTAGTATTTGCCTTGCAGACAGCAGGGTGTTTGGGGCCACTTGTTTGAAGTAGGTTGTCAAATGAATTTGTTTCTCTGGCATGAGGAAAGTCATCTGGGAAGTTGTATTCAAGCTTGCTCCCAGGAATATAATTTGTTGACAGGGTACCAGGTGAGATTTCTTTTCGTTTATGGTGTACCCCAGACAAGTTAGCATCCTTCGTACAAAGGCCAGATGATTCAAAAGTATGTCATGGCTTTCTGCCTGAATTAGACAATCATCCAGGTATGGGTATATTTGAATATTTCTTTGCCTGCAAAATGCAATGACTGGAGCTAGGCACTTTGTGAATACCCTAGGCACAGTAGATAAGCCAAACGGCAGTGCAGAGAACTGATGGTGTGTGTAGCCTGCTTTGAAGCGTAGGTATCTTCTGCAAGATTCCCTGACTGGGATGCACAGGTATGCTTCCTTTAAATCTAGTGTTGCCAACCAGGCATCTTTGCCTAGCATAGGGAGCAACTGGTGAAGAGTCAGCATCTTGAATTTTGGAATCACCAAAAAGCTGTTTAGAGTAGACAGGTCCAGGATAGGACACCATGAATTGCTTTTCCGGGTTCCAGGAAAAGTCTCGAGTAGAAACTTGTCCCTTTTACTCTTCTGGTACCATGTGAATAGCCCCCATGCTTAAGAAATAAAATACTTGCTTTTGAGCCACTGCCCACTGATTTGGGGGTAGATCCGGCCACCCACTTGATGTTGATAATGTGTGGAAGTGAAATCTGTATCCCTGGGACATTATTTAAAACCCATTTGTCCTGGGTAATGCGTTTCCAGTTCTTTGCATGAAGAGCAATCTTTCCCCCCAAAGGGGCAGACAGTTGAGAAGTGCTTGGAAGTTTTAAAAAGAAGTCATTGAGACAGTTTCCCATAGCAGGGAGTTTTATTACTCCCAGATTTGGAAGTGGAGGCTCCCCACTGCTTAGTCCTGTGCGTACCATGGGACTGAAGCCTGGGAGCTCTGTTGGATCTGATTTTGGACTGAGAAGGTCTGGAAGAGGCAGGAAAGGACCAATTCTTGGAAGGCCAATGCCTACTAAACCTTGGAGGTTGTACTTGTAAAAAATCTTTAAGAGTTTGCATAGATTTAGCTTTTTCCTCCATCTTTTTAAGAACTTCTTCTGCCTTGTTGCCAAACAGGTGGTCCTGGTTTAAGGGAGCATCCAGTAACTTCACTTTAACATGTTCTGGCAAGGATTGCTCCTTAAGCCAAGCATGCCTTCTAAGTACAGACCCAGTTACAGCAGCCCTGCAAGATGCTTCTAATGAATCAAAACCACATTGCAAAGTATGTTTCCAACTTGTTCAGCTGAATGCAGTAAATCCTGTAAATCCTTATTTTCAGCACAATCAGGAATCAACATCATTTTTTGTTTAAACAATCCTATAATATGCTGCTGATACCTTAACATATGAAACTGGCAGTTTAAGGCTCTAATGGCCAAAGTTGCAGAAGTGTATACCTTCTTACCCCATCTATCCAGCATCCTGGAGTCTCTATCAGAGGGGTAAGGATTTTTGGCAGTAGTAGCTTTAATGCCCTTAGGTTCCTGTGAAATAGTCTCAGGATCCACAGTAGGATTTTGAGAGTCAGGGACCCTGTAACATCTATCAGGTTTTCTGGGAGCAGGTAAAGAGTCAGGGGCCAAGCTAGATTCCGAAAAGGCATCAACAATGTCTAGTACAGGCGGTATGGCTAAAGGCCTGTGCTGGGGCAGGAATGAATAATCCCTAAGACTCTTTTTAGAATCGGAGAAATCCTAACGTTCCCAACGAAAATGTTCTCTGAGAGAATGCAAGGTTTCACCAAAAGAGAAATCCTCTGGGGGAGAAGCAGAGGGAATAGAGTCTTCAGCATCAGAATCCTCATAGGCAGATAAGGGTAAATCCTGGTCATCAGAGGAAACAGAAAATTCAGAATCCTGGTCAGAAGTATCATAAGCAAGCTCTGTCTTAGGTCCCTTAGAGGGGGAAGGCTGGCTTCCCCTGATTAAAGTAATAAGGTCTTCAGCCATTCTTATCATTTGTTTTTTAGGCATAGAGGCCTGACCATGCGGTCTGGGCGTCAGTTTTCTAGGCATGGTTCGAGTTTTAGGCCTTGAAGAAGAAGAAGATGGCTTCAGTTTAATAGGCAAGTCATTAGGCCTGAATACACCCTCAGAAGCCACTGCCTACACAGCGGCTCCGGACCCATTTAAGGTAGAGACATCTGCAAGTTCCACAGTTGAAGCATCTCACGGCATATCGGACTCCGAATGGGTCTCAGTAGAGGCCTGTGAATCTGAAGTAGCAGGTATCCGGGGCTGCGAAAGCGCCTCACTGAGTTCCGGCAAACTGGTGACTGGCGTAGGAGAAGCATTGTCATCAGCTTTGGACCTAGGCAGCCTGTCTCTGTCTTTATCCTTGCATTTTTTTTTGGAATATCGGTAGTCGGATGGCTTACCGAAGACATATCAGGATAACTGAACCGAGCACCAAAATATTTAAAAGCGAAAATATACCGACGACAGACAGTTCGTGGTTTAAATAAGGCACAAAACCGACAGCAAGGTACGTCGTGGTCAGGGCCTAGGCAAGGAATACAGTACGAGTGAAAATTTTTATGAGGTATTTGCTTTCCACAAGTAATGCAATTATTTACTTTTACTGACATCGGTTTAGAGCAAGAAAAAGTTTCCCCAATGGGGTACTTAGCTTTTAGTTGAAGACTTCGGTTACGAAACTCGAAAACAAAAATTTCAGGAGTCGGCCGACTGGCACTTGCGAACTGCTTCTGCTTCGGGCACCGCACGGCAAGAAAGACTGATGTAATGGCATTGGCTGCATGTTTTATACCCCTAACGAACTGACAACATGGAAGAAGGGACAGCAACTGACACAGGACCCAAGACTTTGTTAATTAGGCCGACTGAGGGCTACTGCAAGCAGATAACCCAAATGTGACGACTGCAACAGTGAAACATGAAGATCATCATTCAAAAAGAGGGAATCTTCAGAAATGTATTTAGATAAGAGAGGTCTAAAATTGACCTCCAAGTACCCTCTTTCCTGGGTACGAGGAATATTCTGTAGTACAACCCCCTTCCTCTTTGGGAAACTGGAACTTCTTGAATAGCACTGAGTCAGCAGATCCTGAAGCACACCTGGAAATAAGGACCACTGTTCCTGAGCGGGCTGAGGAATTCCCATAAAAGGCAGAAAAGACTTCCAGACCATGAAATACCCTTAGCAGATAATGGAGAGAACCCAGGAGTCCTGAGTAATCTTTAACCAAACAGGGAGAGATAAAGAAAGGAGAAGAGAAACAGGAATGTGGCTGGGAAGAATAGGATAGTCAGACAGCACCTGGCTTATCAAGAAAATTAGACTTTTGGGGCACAGAAGTCTTAGTAGCTTTAGCAGGAGGAGCCAGCTTCCCACCTTTCTTGCCCTTGGGGGGGAGGGCGAGATTGCCTATGAACAAATGCTGGCTTATTGGAGTAATTTCTCTGAAATTTAGGTGTAGGAGAAACAAAAACATGTTTAAGTTCCTGTAAGGCCTTGCCCCTTATGCTGTAGAGACTTAAACACAGCAGCAGCTTCACCAAACAAGTGTTTATTATCCAGAGGAGCATCCATCAGCTTAGCCTTAATATCATCAGGCAAAAGTTGAAGCCGAAGCCAAAGCCAAGAATATCTCATCACAGACCCAAAAGCAGCAGCCCTAGAAGAAGCATTTGCTGAATCATAACTACACTTGATGGAATGACAAGATGCCCGGGAGGACGTCCCTAACAAGGAAAGAGCCGAAGTCTTCCCTTCTGAATCTGGAAGATCAGAAATGACCTAAAAGGCCTGAGAAAGAAGAGCCAACATGTATCTGGACATATGGGTCTGATAATGGACAGCCCTAAAAATTAAAGTAGCATAGGTATAAACATTTTCCCTAACCTTATCATGGCTCTACTATCTTTATCAGAAGGCAGTAGTTTAGGAAAAGGTATTCATTGAGATGCCTTGTCAGAAGTCACAGACACCACCGAGGAGTCAGCAGAAGGGCACTTGTAAAGACGTTTACAGTCCTTGGGCACCCTATGAAACCTATTAGGTTTCTTGGGGGCAGGAGGCTAAGAGCCAAGAGCCTTAGAAGTATTAGAAAAGGCATCCAACAAGGCAGCCAAAACAGGAGGGACAGTAGAAGGTCTGGGAGAATCCATCTGCAGTAGCTCATAATACTTTCCTGCACTTCAGAAACTTGAGCACAATCCCATTTAAAAAACTCCATCATTGTGGAGATTGTGTCCCCAAAAGAAATTTCCTCAAAAGGAGTATCAGGACTAGTAGACTCTTCTTCCTCAGACCCATAATCTAAAGAAGGAATATGACAGGAGTAAGCATGGGATTTGTCATCTGAATCTGCTTTCTCCTCAGAGGAATCCTGTTCCCTGGGGTCTTTTATGAGGAGTAGAGGACCAAGGAGGAGCTGTAACAGAAACTTCCTGAGGATGTTTCAAAGCCATCAAAGCAATAAACAACCCCTGAGTGAAATGTTGCCATTTACTTGGTGGGTCCTTAGGAGCTGGAGTAATATGTTTAGGTTTCTGCTTTTTCTTTAAGGGGATGTCCGCCTTATGAAATATAGAAGTCTCCAACTTCAGACGGTATTCATGAATTGCAGTAGGGACTTCTCTGACCAAAATTTGAGGAACATCTCTAGGCCCCCCAGACATAATCAGCCACTGTTCCCCCTGAACATTCGATGCAGATGTCTGCAAGGCCCCCACAGTCGTCAGATCCTTGCCGGCTTCTAAACCCGTCTCAGCCAAAGAAGCCAACGATGGAGCTAGGCGAACCTCTGAGCTTTCACTCACCTTACGAGAGATGTCCAGTGGAGGCTGAACAGCAGAAGAATTGTGTCTAGAGTTCTTGGCCTTCTTCATGGACAGCTGTCCATCGGAGCAGGAAGTTCCTTTCATTGCATCTTTAGCTAAGAGCTTCAGACGTTGATTCTCCAGATACAAAGCCAAAGAAGAAAGCCTACTACAGAGGGTCTTGGGAACACAGACCTAATCAGACTGAACAGGATGTATTGTTGTGGGAACCACCGAGGACAAACAAGCACTACTTTTGACTGTCTTTATGGGGAATTTGTCTCCCACATTGGCATTTACTCTTCTTGGATGACATGAAATCCTACAAGCATCAAAAAATAAAAAGAAAGATAAGATACAAAAAATCCCAATGGGGCACTTATCTGCAATGGCTTGGTGAACCAGCAATGGAATGGACGTTCAGACTGATGATCAAAAGATAGTGTTCGGACTGGTGGCAAAGAAGTTGTGAGGGTGCTATATCCAGAAACCTCCTTTATGCCCTACACTATGCGAAGAGCATACGTTTGACATACGGCGTGTACCTTAAAGCAACCTAAAGGCTTTGGTATACTGTCCAGACATCGGGCTGCCCTTGACAGGGGATCCCTAGTGTAATGAATACTGCAACAGTGAAATAGAAGGACATCACTATGTATGGTCATGAAAAGCACCCAAACAGAAGAGACACTGCTTGTGACACAATTTTTATGGGGAATCTGCCTCCCACACTTACATTTTCCCTTTCTGGATGACATGTAAATACACCAAAATAAAAACAGAAATAGAGAAGAAGAAACCCCAACAGGACACTTATCTGAAACACAGCTCGGTAACTAGCACAGAAAGAGCAGCATTCACACAGACTATCAATGATGCCATTCATACTGTAGGCAAAGAAGTTCTAGGGTTTGCATGTCTGTATGTCACCTATATGCCCTACACCTTGTGCCGGGAGTGACATTCGACGTCTATAAATTCCAAAGGCTTTGGTATACTAACTGGAAGTTGGGCCAGCCTTCGTAGGAGCCTCCTTATGTAAAGAATACTGCAACAGTGATAAGGACAGACATATTAGAGATTATGTAAATAGAAACAGCGAGGGAAAATTGAGTGAAGTCTTAGTATGAGAGGGTATTCATATCAGGGTCGTAGAAGGAGGTAAGGAGGGAGAGAAAAGGAGATTATAAGAAGAGTGCAGGGTAGAGTGTCTTCAAGTAGTTTAGGTGAGTAGGGAAGAAACAGAAAGAGGTAGAGGAAAGGTATAGAGAGAGAGAAAGTGGCTATGGTAAGGTAGTGGGAAAAACAAAAGAAAGGAGTGGAGGAGGAAGTTGGAAAGGGTTATGAGGTGTGATTTAGGATGAGTGAGGGGTGAGTAAAGAATAGTGAGCAAATTCAGCTAGGACTGGCACAGGAACAGGTCCATGACTTTTTAAAGCATTCTTTTAGGAACCACTTAAAGCTGTGTGGGTTAGAAACTGTGTTGTTGGTTAGAGGTAAGGAGTTCCATTTTTTGCTACAGAGTACAAGTATAGGCTTTGTCCAAGGGATTTACTTGTTTTATTTATGGTGAGAAGTTGTTTGTCTTCTGATCTGAGAGTTCTTTTAGGGAAACATATGTTGATTAAAGGGGTAAGAGATGGGCAGGCTAATGGTTTGTGCATGATTTTATATATAGTTACAAGTTGAATGTAGGAGAGGTGGAGGGGGAGCTCCAGTCAGCTAAGGGTATGCACAGCTTCACAGTGATGGGTAAAGGAGGTTGAAATATTGGTAAACTTGTCAATTTTGTTGTACCAACTTTCATGTTTGTTTTTTATGGATGACTGTAAATTTGATAGAATTGGGGCTTCATAGAGTAGGGAGGGCAGAAGGCAGGTTCTGGCTAGAATAATTTTTGTCGCTGTGCTCAGAAAATTAGAAGTTATGTACTTACCATAATGTTCCATGTCAGTTGTTCATCTTGCCTTCATTCTTACACATGGGTTCGGAGCCGATCCATCGGCTCCGAGTCGGCCGCTTTCATAAGCTCAACAGCATAGAGTAGCTCGAGGCCAAGTCCCTATCCCATGATGCTCTCTGTCTCACCTCAGATCTAGTTTGCTGATCCCAGCATGTAACATATAGAACACATAACAGATACTCTGGAAACTGGTAGCCCTTTTAGTGTCAGCATGAGAAACAAAAAGTTGTTCTGATTTCCTAAATTCCTTTGTTCTGTCCAAACAGAATCTTAATTGCCTGTGAACACCAAGGTTATGCAACATATACTCCAACTTGTTAGAATGGTTACTGAAGAAAGTTGGGAGTTCAACAGCTTGATTCAGGTTAGTCTCGGAACACACCTTTGGAAGGAAGGAAGGAAGGGTTAGTCCTCAGTGACACTCTGTCGGGATGAAACACCAAATATGGGGGTTTGATAGATAGGGCCTGAAGTTCGGACACTCTACATGCTGAGGTAATGGCTACCAAGAAAATTGTTTACCAAGAGAGAAATTTTACATGGCAGGATGATCCAGGCTCAAAGGGAGGAAGAATAATCCGTGACAGCACAAAATTCAGATTACAGGGAGTAAAAGGTTGTCTAACAGATGGTCTAAGATGAATGGTACCCTTTAAGAAGGCCCTGCATAGTCTGTGAGACATTAGGTTAGAACCTTCATATCCAAGGTGGAAATTCGAAATTGCAGCCAATTGAACTCTTATAGTGGGCAGCTGCAGCACCTTCATGAAAAAGCTTAGTCAGAAATTCCAGAATACTAGCAATTGAGGCAATGTAAGGGTCAATATTATTCTGGGAGGCCCAAAAGGCAAATCGCTTTCATTTACTAGCATACAACTTTCTAGTGGAAGCTTCATGAGAAGATACAAGAATATGCTGTACCTCCGGGGAAAAGTCGTGTGACCTGGCTAAGTTGGGAATCGGAGCAGCCAAGCTGTCAATCTGAGGGAATGAAGAGAGAGGTGAAGGGCCCCTGACGAATGTGTCGGTAGATCTGGAACTGGGTCCAGAATCCAAGGTTCCTCCAGTTGATAGATTTGAAGGAAGGAAAACCAAATCTACCAAGGCCAAAACGGGGCTATTAAAATTTACACTCCTCCCCAAGGCTTTGGCTTTCTGTAAGAATTTCAGAATCAGGGGAGTTGGAGGAAAGGTATATAGGAGTCCCGGAGGCCAATCGTGTATGAGCGAGTCCCTTGGGGTGCCCCCTGGTGGGGGATTCAGGGCAAAGTAGCTTCTGCATTTGACATTCATAGGGGATGCAAACAGGTCACAGCAAGGCTGGCTCCATCTGCAGAAAGCCATCTCTGCAACCTTGTCTTTGAGGGACCACTCGTGCGGCATCAGAATGGCTCTGCTCAGTTTGTCCGTGAGCACATTTGATTTCCCCGGTATGTGCGTTGCTATCAGCAAGCACCCGGTGGATACAGCCCACTGCCAAACTCTCAAGGCCTCTTGACATAAGGGGTAAGACTTTGTTCCCCCTTGTTTGTTGATATACCAGACCACAGACATGTTGTTGTTCTGGTTCGCAATCGTCCCCAGAGGTAGAGAGTCGTGGAAGTACTGCAATACCAAAAGCACCACTCTCAACTCCAGGACACTGATGTGCAACTGTGTCTCTGTCTCTGACCAGGTGCCTTGGACTGTTCTTCCCTGAACCCCCCCCCCCCATCAAAGAAGCGTCCATGGTCACCGTGGCTGACGGAGGGGGAAGAACAAATGGGTGACCTACTGTTACCTGGTGGCTGGTCAACCACCAAAGAAGATCCTTTCTGCAAGAATCTGTAATCATTATCAAGAATGACATCAGAAGTTGCTGGTAAGACCACTGGGTGAAGAGCAACCATTGAAGTATTCTCACATGGATATGCCCCAGAGGAACTGCTATGAGCGTAGCTGCCATGGTACCTAGTAGTTTCAGCACTTGAGAGGCTGGTACTTTTTTTCTTTTCAGAATGTCTGATACCTGGTTTCAAAGAGTGACTATTCTGTCCAGTAGCAATTTTACCATGGTGGTGGTGGTATCAGTCTACTCCGATAAAGGAGATACTCTGCGATGGTGACAACGCAGACTTGTCGAAATTTATAGTTATTCCTAACTGAGAGCACAGACTGAGTGTGTGCTTCCTGGATAGAATTAGTTGATGCCTGGAGGTGGCGGTAAGGAGCCAGTCATCCAGATACAGAAACACTTGGAATCCTAGATGCCGCAGGTGAGCCGTAACCACTGCCATGCATTTGGTAAACACTCTGGGGGCTGTTGTGAGACCAAAGGGCAGTGCTCAGAACTGGTAATGACTGGCTCCCAGCAGGAAATGCAAGTGATCTCTGGATGGTCTGGCCATTTTGATATGATAGTACGCATCCTTGAGATCTATAGAGCACATCCAATCACCCGTTCCTAGGAATAGAAGAATCGATTGAAGCATGACCATCCAAAACTTCTTTACGAAGGTGTTGAGTCTGCTGAGGTCCAAGATGGGCCTCCAGTCCCCTGTTTTCTTCAGAACTAAAAAGAATCTGGAGCAAGTTCCGGATCCTATTTGGTCTGCTGGGACTGGCTGGATGACTCTTTTCCTGCAGCCTTTGGATTTCTATGGCTACTTGATCCCTGAGACTGGATGGAACGTCTGGGATTTTCCTTCGAATAGGTGGGGGTTCTGAGAACGGGATGATGTAACCTCTGGTAACAATGCTTTGTACCCAAGAATCGTTTGTAATTTCTAGCCAGGTGTCTGGATACAAAGACAAGCAAGCCCCTACTGCCTCCAGAGTAGGACATTCGGGCATTTCAGGAATGCTGGTAGGGCTTGCCAAAGATCTGATCCCTGTCGCCCTGGTTTTGCGGAACCCCTCTGCCGCCGAGGCGGCATCTTCCATTATTACCCCCTCTTCTGCCCCTGGGGCGGGGTTCACTATGTGTGTTCTGAAAAGCTCCTTGGGACTTCTGGAACCACATTTTTCCACCCTTTTGCCCTTTGGGGTACGGTCTAGTAGGGGTGGAAAAATGGACTCCTATGGCAGACAGAGTCTTTCCATCTTGCTCACATCTAATGAGGGTCTCCTTGACTTTAGGCCTGAAAAGGGACGAGCCATCAAATGGGAGTATTAATGAAGGAAGACTTGAAGCTTCCACAAAGGAGCATAAGCGCATCCAGGAATGTCTCTGAAGAGCTATTGCTGGACCTGCTGCCCGACTCGAACCATCGGCTGCATAAGAAATGAGCTGCATGGATGAGTTAACTATGGAATTAAGGGTATTAAGCTGGGCTGTCACTTTCTCAGAGACACCTCCATCTGTACTACCCTGCAGAGCATCTCCAAGCTCTTTTAGGAGATCTCTTTGAAGATGGGTAAAATGTGTCAAGTAGTTGAGCGATCGCATAGCAAAAGTCGCAGAACTAAAGATGCGTTTCTCATACCTGTCCATAGTCGTGGAATCTCTATTAGGAGGATGGACAGTAGAAGAGGTTTCAGACATCACTTTCTTGGTGGCTGCCGCCACCACCACCATGACATCAACCGGCACTCCCTTGGTGAGGAACATTTTATCTTGGGGGGACGTAATAAATTTGTTGGGCCTCAGAGGAACAGGTTCCATAGTTTCAGGAGACACCCACGCCCTTCGAGCAACCAATTCCATTAGTTCATCGAAGGGCGGAGTCACCCAGGAGTTGGAGGGTTGAGACCCAAAGGCCTTCAGGAGCACTGACTCATCATCAGTAGGGCTAACGGACTGCCAATCACCCCTCAGCTTAAGGACTTCAAGGATATCAGCAAAGGAGATATCCTCCGAGGGGGACCGTGGGGACCATTCTGATTCCTCTAAATCGGTGTCTGATGTAATAGACTCCTGCGGTGAGTCCAAATGCCTCCTCTTGCAAAGTTTCTTCCTGGGAACCTCATCAGTGGGGGCTTCCGGTGAGGTCTCAGTAGAACATGGGTAACCCCAATGGGGCTACCTGAGGCTCTGGATCTCGACGCTTTACAGGGACCTGTGATGTAGAGGCAGAAAGCGGCACTTTAGGGGAGGAGGAGGAAGGCCCTGATGACGTGGGAGTCTTGGAAGACGTAACCCTCCTCAAAGCATCGAAGGCTCCACTGCTCCAACCCGAGGAAGCAGCCAGTTCCGAAGAAGACAGCAACCTCCCCAGGTTGGACAGTGGGCTCCAACCCAGAGAAAGGAGCAGAGATCATCCACACCGAAGCCCAGAGAGAAAGGGTCGGAACAGACACACTGGTTTGACCCCCCCCCCCCCCCCGGAGCCAACCATGTCAGCTCCCAGACTCCTCGAACGGCACCAAAGTAGTCCGGGTTGACGGAGCCGATAGCACTGGAACAGGCCTCAGCTTTGAAGGATCCACAATCATCAGTTCCCCCTCCCCCAGCTCTGGATCGGCTTGGAGAATGAGTAGTCACAGCAGGTAGAATGGTCTCCGACTCCAAAACCGGTTGGGTCGAAGCCAACATGATTTTGGTCAGTTGTTCATGTTTGGCTTTGTCTAATTGTTTCTGAAAGTGGTTTGGAGGCTTTTTTTTATCACAGTCTGAAATATGCACATCAAAGTGGCTATAGTTGGTGAGTGGGGGTGGGGGTTACCATCTTATTGTCTGATTAGTTTAAACAGTCTAGCTTTACATGACTAGTGTGTATTTGTATACCATAAGTTGAAATACGTGGGCTGCTATGCGTTTGGGTGAAAAAACAAACAAACTGGCATACATATTTGTGTTTATAATTATTACTATATTTATTTTTACCACAAACACCCAGGGTGTACACAGTCAATAATGGAGCTATAATTGCTGGGTACTGGGGCTGTCCATAGATGAGAATGATGGGCTTTGTTCTCATGATCAGGGTAAACAGTCATTAGTCTGGCTTTGTAGGACTAGTGTGCATTTAATACTTTACTGTGGCCATTTTTTTTCACAATCCGAGTTTTGAGGTACACACAGTCAGGCACTTGCAACTGATGGGTACAGACATTAGTATATTATAATTACAACAATTTGAATGGTCTTAAATCAGGAAGGAGAATACGAAGAACTTGTGCATCTATGCATGGTTCCAAAAAAGTACGTGCAGGTGAGGATCCTTAGCTTGAAACCCGCCCAGGGCCAAGGTACACTTAATAAGCCATTAAGCATGTGTGTGAGTGGGTACGCCCTCTGCAAAAGTGACTTACTTTGAGCAGCTACATTACACTGAATGTAACGGGCAGAGCTTCCATGGCTATTATCAAAAAAATAAATAAACCAGTTGTCAGTCTATTATAGTACAACCCACAGAACTATAGAAATATGTGGTTGAAGAGAGACTGTTGATTAATTCTTCTATGAACTAAGTGCATTCTGGCTGAGGCAAGACTACCACAGAACTGTTAACTGTTAGGTTTAAACACAAGACTGAAAAGTTTCTTAAAGAGCCACAGTGAGAGAAGGACTGTAACAGAAAAAAGTAGCAATAATTAAAGGGAGCAGAGAAGCATACAATCACAGCTTGTTTATTAAACAGAAAATGAGGAAGTGAAGAAAGGTAACACAAAAAGGATGCAAAGAGAGAAACTGAACAAGATATCCTGACGTGTTTACATTTGTACAGTACAAGTCATACAAGAGACATTACTGTGATCACATCACAGACAGCAGGACAGAAACAAAGAAATGGACAATTATATTAATGAAATCAAATCGACTTTTTGACAGAAGGCATGGTGTCAACAATTAAGATGACAACTCAGCTACTGTCTAATCTCCATGTAATCTCAGCAGCTACGTAATGTATAGGACTGCAAATCAAAAGTCAAGGGGTTTTGCCAGTTTGTACTTAACCCAAAATAGTGCGTCATTTTTCTAAAACCTTTGTTTGCAAACATTGGAGTGTGCAGTATTTCATGGTAAGGATTCTGCTGACTTCAGTAGCTGGCAGCAGTAGTTTTGGGGTATCCCCACTAAGCCAACAGTTGTTGGCAGCAGTATGTTTGGGGTATCCCCACTAAACCAACAAGCAGGAAGTTATACAGTTTGCTGTCAAATTATTCCTATAGATCTAATGGATATAGAAACTAATTTATCAATAATATTTCTGTCAAAGAATGTGATATATCACTTCCAACAAATACCATTATATATTATAGGTTCATAGGTTTATACTAGGCTATCTGCCCTAAGGCATTTATAAGCCTAGCCCAAATTATTGTGGCTTACGCCACCCCTTATATGAAAAAATACTGTGCCCATTAGTTTGTTGTGCCTCTGTCCAGCAGTGACCCAGAGATGATTCCCGGGGTAAACCTACGATCTCCCATCCACAGGTCTAGATTTCTCTTGAACAGAGTCAGCGAGGTGCTCTGCCTCACATGGACCGGGATTTTATTCCACAGCATAGGGAGTCTCTGAGTGATAAATCTATCCCTCCAGCACGTCCTATTTATATCCGTGCTAAGGTTTAAGTCGCTTGCTCTAGTGGTTTTGGTGGATTTGGATTTTTGAGGTGGAGCATGTCCATTAATTCCGGGTTGGACATGGCCTTGTATGTCAGGCACATGTCACCTCTGAGCAGACGGTATGCGACTGAATAGAGCTGGAGTTTCTTCAATCTGGCAGCATATGACAGATTTTGGAGTCCCTTTATCCTTTTGGTGAGGAACTTTTGGGGTCTCTCCAATTGCTGCAGATGTCGGGTGAGATACATCCCGAATGGGGCATTGTACTCGATCATTGGTCTGATAAGTGAAGAGTACAGGGTAACAATGACCTCACTAGATCTGGATGTGAATCCCTTCATGATCAGGTGGGCAATGTAGAAGGTCTTTCTAACCACTTTAGCAATGTGAGTGTCAAAAGAAAGGCCACTGTCAACCTGGGTCCCCAGGTCCCTGATAACCTCTTCTGTGCTTAGTGGATTGCCACCTATATGGTAGCTTGGGGTTACCTTGTTTTTCCCGAAGGGTATGACTATACATTTTTGGTGTTTAACTTCAGGCCATGGCTCTGGCACCAGCTATCTGTTTCCGTGAGTCCCTTCTGAAGGATATCCGTGTCCGATGCACTTTCCACTATGGCGCCCAGTTTGCAGTCATCTGCAAACTTTGTCAGCCAAAGTCCTCCCATGTTGGCCTGTACTTCTGAGAAGTAGATGCCAAACAATAGGGGCCAAGGACCGAGCCCTGTGGGACACCACTTGTGACCGGCTTGGAGTCTGACACAGCGCCAGCAACTCTAACCCTGTGGGTTCTGTCCTTAAGCCAGTTTGCAACCCATCTTGTGACATATGGGTTTACATTTAAGCTGGTAAGTTTTTCTACAATACCCGAGTGGGGTATTGTGTCGAAAGCCTTTGCAAGGTCAAGGTAGGCTGTATGGACTGCCTTTCCCTCATCAATGGCCTTGGTGACTATTTCAAGAAGTCGACCAAGTTCAAAAGGCATGATCTTCCCTTGACAAAGCCAAACTGGGTCGGGTCCAATGTCTGCAAGTCCCCTATATCTTTGTTTATGAGCTCCATTATGATCCTCTCCATAGCTTTGCAGACTAGACTTGTTAAGCTTATGGGGCGGTAATTACCAGGGTCCGTGAGGCGCCACCTTTGTGGAGTGGGACCACAGTTGCCGTCACGCCACTCCTTGGGCACGTATCCTGTGGTAAGGCTGAGATTAAACAGCTGCCTTATGTGCGGGTTTAATTCCTCATTTAGCTCGTGTAGCACACAGCCGGGGACACCATCCGGTCCCATTGATGCTGTGTTTTTAGCTTTAGAGAGAGCAGCTTTCACCTGCGCATTTGAGATGTCCGGGAGGCTACACTCGGCTGGGATAGTTATCTCTCCTTTAGGGGAGAGGGGTGAAGTTTGCACTGAACCTGTCTGCCAGTATGTTGGCAATGTCTGTGGGTTCAGTGATTTTTGTATCATTTTGGACTAATTCTGAGCATATCTGTGAGTTTCCACCCAGGTTCCTAACATAGCTGAAAAAGGCCTTATGATTGTCCTTTGAATCCATGGCAATTTTTCTCTCAAAATTGGCCTTAGTTGATTTTATGAGTGCTCGTATTTTTTACTAATAATGATCAGGGTGACTTCCTTTTATGGATTTT
This sequence comes from Protopterus annectens, assembly GCF_019279795.1. NCBI lineage: Eukaryota > Metazoa > Chordata > Ceratodontiformes > Protopteridae > Protopterus > Protopterus annectens. Next base: position 1,516,157,397 of record NC_056737.1, read on the forward strand.
GTTCTATCATGTAATAGCTTTCTCCTCTTATTGTAAAGTTTGTTAATGGCTGGGGTCCACCAGATTGGACGTTTGCCCTTTGTGGAAAGAGTCTTGGTTTTATTTGGGATTGCCTGATCCATGCAGTCCTGGAGGTGTTCATAGAAGGCATTTGTAAGGGCTTCCGCAGCTTGGGTTGTGGTTTCCTCTGACTCAGGGGCCTTGAAGGATACCACACCAGTCTTGAGTAGTGTGAAGTTTGCTTTAGAGAAGTTCTTCACTATGGTCTTTTGTTTGGGGTGGGGGCGGATGTGGATTACCAGTGAGATTAGTTTATGATCAGATCTCACCAATGAGGGATATACTTCGGTGTGGAGCATTTTGTCCCCATGTTTGTGACAATGAGATCTAGTATATTTTCTCCTCTCGTGGGAACAGTGACTAGCTGTTCCATGGCATTTGAATTTATGAACTCCAGGAACCGTTGGGCTAGAAAGTTAGGGCTTGAGTAATGTTCCCAGTCTATATTCGGGTAGTTGAAGTCACCCAATATGATGGTGTTTGGAGATACATTTATACCCTCCAGTGTCTTCAGGAAGGCTGTGTGGGGTTCCTGAGTTTGAGAGGGTGGCCAGTAGCATGCTACAATTTGTAGAGCAGTTTTGCCTATGGTTAGTTGCACCTGGATGGTTTCCGAAGCTTCATGCGTTGCCACCAACCTGGAGGTGTGAGTATCCTTTATGAATATGGATACACCCCCTCCTTTTGTGGAGTGGTCCGGGTTTTGTGGCCGGAACGCATGATATGAGGTAAAACCTAATAGTGCCGGGGTGCTCTCAGGAGCCTTGAACCAGGTTTCAGTTACAGCACAGACATCGATGTTCTCCATACTGAGAAGGGCCTCGAGTGCGTGCATTTTGAGATTTAGACTTCTGGCATTGAGCAGCATTACCCTCAATTTCTTCCCATTTTTGTTTTCTAGGGTGGTAGGTTTAGAATTTGAGCCTTGCCTAAAAAGGCACTATGGGGTGGCAAGAGCCTTAGCCAATATCCGGAATCCCAGGGGTGACAGGTGCAAGCCGTCCCTTGCGAAGCAGCGTGGCTTGTCAAGCATGTCATCCCAGGCAGACAGACACTGGATCCCCTTTGAATGACACCAGACATTAAGCCAATTGTTAAAGCTGATCATCTTGTCTCTATATTGTGGCATCATTCTTGGTGAAGGAAGGATACTGCTCAGGGTTAGGGTCATACCTGCCTGGGCTACATAATCAGAGAGCTCCTCTATGTCTCTTTTCATGTAGTCCAGGGAGGTGCGTCTCAGGTCGCTCACACCAGCATGGACAATGACTGTGTCATATTTGTACTTGCCGTGGAGTGACCCGAGTGCTTGTGTTATGTGGCAGATTCTAGCGCCCGATAGGCAGCTTACTGTGACCCTCTCCTTGTTCAGCCTGGTGAGTGGGACGTCAGTGTGTCTGACTATGGAGTCACCTATGACAAGTATGTTTGGTGTTGTATTTGGCCTTAAGGGCTGTGACTGCTTTTCACACTGCTTTTGTGGTTTATGTGTTGCTTGTGGGGTGTCTTGAGGTAGCAGTTGTTTGGGTGTCTGCTTTGGAGGCCTCTGCTGTTTAGGTAAATTTTACTCAGAGCCTCGAGTATGTCTTTGTGTGTTTATGTGTTTGATTCAGTGGAGTGGTAGCATTATGTGAGGCTGGTTTTGTGGTGTGTGTAGTTGCCTTCTCCTCCTGTCTGGTCTTGCCAGTCCTGAGTTGAGAGAGCTCAGCCTCCAGTTTGGCTAAATAGCTGCATCTCTCGCAAGTATTTGTGTTATGTGGGAGGAGGAGAGGGTTGTCTGTGTACATGAGGCAGTTATAACATTGCCTCAAGATTCCCAGATTCACCAGCTGGACCGGAGAGGAGATTGACAACTGACCTTTGGACATGCTAGAATAATATTGGGAAATCCTTAATTGAAAACAAGGGCCAGTGGGGAGTGAGGGTGTAGTGCTTTTAATTTTTAGTGCTGACTTATATAATTGCTTTAGTGAGCAAGTGCCAGGTAACTTGAGTGCAATGTGTTACAAGTAACTAAATGCAAAACGACAAACAGTAACTTTCTTTCAAGTGAAACAAGGAAATAAGTACAGTAAGCAATGCAGATATCACTAGTGATCCACAGAAGCGCTAAGAAGTTGCGTATTAGGTGGAATTAGCTTCCTGGGAAATAACAAGCAAACAAACAACAAGCATATAAACAAAGCTAGATTCAGTAGGCCTGGATCTAGTCTATGCTAGAGCAAACAAGGTGAACCAATTTCAGTAAGATACAGTTCAAATATTCAGGCACTATAAACCTTTAACCAGAAAATTCCCAGCTCAGAAGGGCAGAGTCCAGCCTCTTCTCCCACAAGAGTGCAGACCACGAACCTTCTTAATGTAAAATAACTGGCCTGAAGCCCAAGTGCCTAAACCAGAACTAATACACTTGGACACTGGGCTCTCAATCAGCAGTTCCCAACTTAGAAGGATGAAAGCTACCTGTCCTGCCACCACAGTGCTTGCCACAAACCTTCCTAATGTAAAACAACTGGTCTGAAGCTCAAGTGCTTAATCCAAAAGACTTGAATGATAGCTACACTTTAATCAAGTTACAACCAAGCAGTAATAAATACCATTGAATACTTTAGAGAATGTCTGGATTAGTGCTCAAGTTACACAAACAAAGCTAGATCCAGCAGGCCCGAATCCAGTCTATGCCACAGCAAACAAGGCGCACCAACTTCAGTAAGAAACAGTTCAGATATGCATGCACTATAAGCCTTTAACCAGAAATTCCCAGCTCAGAAGGGCAGAGTCCAGCCTCTCCTCCCACAAGAGTGCAGACCACGAACCCTCTTAATGTAAAATAACTGGCTTGAAAGCCCAAGTGCTTAAACCAGAATTAATACACTTTTAGAATAACAGACACTGAGCCCTCAATCAGCAGTTCTCAACCTAGAAGGATGTAAGCTACCTGTTCTGCCACAACAGTGCAGACCACAAACCCTCTCAGTGCAAAACAACTAACTGGTCCGAAGCCCAAGTGTTTAAACCAAAAGGCTTAGAATGAGTTACACCAAGCAGTAATAAATACAATTGAGTATTTTAAGATGATGCAAAAGTAAAAGAAGTGGGTAAAACACAAGTACAGTAAAAGCAGATGAAATTTTTTTTTTTTTTTTTCTGAACAAGTGCTGAGATCAAAGAAACAGATTTGAGTGCTGAAACTAGAAAACTGGCTAGTTACAAGAAAAAAAACAAGCTAGAAGGCTTCCCTCAAACACAGAAGGGCTTGGGGGCTCAGAAGCCTACAAATAGTCTGTACCACTTAACAAGAAAGGCAGGAAATAAGCTTAATTTTTTTTTCTATTTCCCAGATGCTCTCTTTGTACACAGTAGGAGTGCCTGAAATCAGAATATGATCTCACTGCACTCAGTTGAGTGAGCAAATGAGATGGGCCCAGAGGCAGGCTGAGGGGCGGGCAGTTTCAATGCCACTAAGATTAACACCAAAACAAAAACAGGGCGGGTGGGTGGCAATAACTGAAGAGCAGAATAACCAGTTAAAAATTCCTTCAACACTCCTTCATACACAGTTTAAATCAATTTAAATACTCCAACACATACCATTATAGCACTTTAAAGTGTCGCAAAATACTTAAAATGGTGATTAAAATTATCACAATGTAAAAATATAATGCATCAGTGAAATGAAGACAAAACAAAAAGAGATGAATCTATATGTATGACAGGCTGATATTGCAACATTAAGTGATATAGAATGGATAAAAAGACTTAGAAGAACTGATACTTCATTACAAAGTTATAAATGGCAGATAAAACAGTAATAAACTCACTAAAGAAGAGCAGCTGTTTCATTTAATGAAAAAAAAGCTGACCAAGAATTTACAAATGGCAAAACAAAATTAAAAGGCATAAAGGCAAGAAATAAATTATAACCATATATTACCACAAAATTCAAATGGTGACACTTGACTGGTTTCTCAAAATGAAATGGAGATCCATAATCTACCCCACCCTCCAAAAATTCATCATTACTGAAGGACCCATCAACTCAGATACTGTCTAATTAAAAAAAAAAGTGTTCTGCCTGAAAAGAACAGGATACGGGAACAAGTCTGCTTTGAAGTACAGAAGCAAAATTATCAGATGGTCAGTCTAGTGATCAAATAATCCCAACATCTCACTTGACAGTCACAATTCAAAAGCAAATGGAATGGAGCTTTAAAGCTTTTTTCAAAGAGTACATGGCTTCCTGCACCCCTGATATGGGGGTCTTCTCACACACCCCAGTCTCTAAATATACCACCTGTGTGGTCACAGACAGTCAAATTACACTACCCCGAAATTTGTATTTACAAAGTATTTTATTTTTGCTTAATATATCATGTAAAGAACACATCCCGCTGTAGCAATTCTGAGAAAATATGCGCATCAATAAGTTAAACATTAATTCTACAAGTTAAACAAATTTTAGGAATCAACCTTAACAGCATTAACACAATAAATCAATGACACTCTCTCAATAAGATCAGTTTAAATGTGTTGCATCTGCCACAATCTAAACTGCATTTATACACACTATAAAAGAAACTATTGTTTAATAGAAATCCTTACATCTTCAGTTGCCATGGCAGCCATCCCAGTCATCAAAGTCTTAATACGAAGCTGGAAAAAAAAAAGTTAAAATTACACCACTCAATACATAAAAAGCACTTGTTTGCAACAGAGACTCACAATAACTGCACCCATAGATTTGATGACAGGTTGCATTACAAATTCAATCTGAAAATGAAAGTTAGTAAAGAAATACATTTTTAAAGCTATTTTTTCTACACATCCATTTCACCTAGATAGAGAAATGCTCAAAGTTCTAAAACACTATAAATAAAATGTATTTGCTCATGGCAGTGTATGACTGATCACTTTTCATTTTCGCCTGCATCTAAAAGAGGCTGTCACAAAAAGCAACATAAAGCACAGACCATGACAGGTGAAGAATAGGTACTGTAATCAGCCCGCAATCCCTCAGTCTCTGAAAAGAGCACGTAGAATAGTATTTAAGAAAAAATATGTAGGTGTACTGTAACAGTACTTGAAAATTCAGACGACTGTCAAGTTTTGAACATCAAGCATTTAAAAGTACAACAGCTCTTTAAAAACAGGCATACATAGCATATGTCATTGTTTTTCATCATATATTTCGATTAATTCAGTGCATGTTTTCATGCATACTATCAACCCCCTCCCTACTAGCCAGAACCAAGTGTTTTCCTGTCCTGGGTATACTTCAAAGAGGGGCAAGAGTTGGCTGGGAAAATTATTGCACAGGCAGGCTCAGCAGTGCTTTGTACCCTCCCCAGTTTCCTGGCAATGATGGGAGTACTTAATATGGACTTAACCCCAATCCTTGACAGGGAACAAGCTACCCATGTCACTACAGGAACCATTATGCCTCCCCATGTAAGTATATGCTCCTGTGCACCCATGATGAGTGCTACCACATTCACAGCTTGGAGGCCTAATGCCCACCTTTGGACTCTCCTTAGTGTTGCCACCCCAATCTCTGATAAACTGTGGCATTTGATGGATGCAGTCTGCCCCCCCCCCCCTTAGAACAGGCATGCATATCCGCCCTATATTTTACACACTGAATTACCAAACTTAGATCACCTGAGCAGTACCTGGAGCTTTTTCTCTTTTCACTAATGCAGCTGACTTACACTGTGCATTTTCACTTCCCGACTGGTTTCTAGCATCACAATGAAAAAAGTTTTTTGAGTTTGACTTTTCTCCACTCAGACTCGCCTTATCATTTCAGATAAAACATACTAACTCTTGGAAAGCAACTTCCTCCAATGCATTACCAAGTGATTTCTTGTGGTTGTCATTAGATTGGACAAACTTCATTTCTATACATCGAACCTTGCTTTTAACCTCAGTATAGGTTTTCTAAAACTGTGAATTTTTAACGCCACACCCTTAGTCTTTGTCCGACCAATGTCTTCAGGCACTGTGGGGTGTCATTACTTCACATTTAAATGGCTCACCATTATATTTTCACTTCCTCACTCAGCTAAGAACCTGGTATCAAATACCATGCTAACGGTGACATTTTCTGCCACCTGAGTCTTAGCTGCTAAGTCACATTAACCTGAGAATGACTCTTGCATAGGTTTGGCTTGCCCAAGCAGTCTGTTGAGGAAATGCTTAAATTCACCATGCTGGAAACCATCATTTCAGACACAAGCTGCATCAGAATATTATCCACTTATCAGACTCTGTTTACCCATACAGAACCACATATATACACTTTCCAGGTCAACTTTATTTAACTCGCTTCACAGTCATACAGACAGAGGACATTTTTAGTGGCTGCTGCACATGCCACTTTTCCTTCGGACCTTTTAACCTGTGACATCCTCTCCACTGGCACTTCATTAAAGACAAGGTTGTCTCCTACAGCACTTGGTTTACCTCACAAACCTTCTTCTGACTTGCAGGGCTTGTTCAAGCACCTACAGCACTTCATTGTGCCTTGACTGCAAGTGAAGGACTGGCCACAGTTTCAAATGAGTGATTACATCAATCACACAAAGAAGTTGCAGTCTACACCTTTTTCTCTTATTTCAAAAGAACTAACCTACATGCTTTTCTACAACAACTTCATCTGCCTGTTTTAACAGCACTGACTGTTGTATTACTCTGTTGAGGGTTTAAAATTTGAAAATGATCTGTTCTTATAAAAAAAGTTGCATTTAATTTTCCACTGGTACTAAAATTTCCACTACCCACATTTACTGTTTTAAGTTAACACTTGTTTCTAGATTAAGTCTAATGACTGACCGACAACAGACGTCATTTTAATTGCCTCTGTAATTGTGCTTTTCTCGTCCTGCATGTGCTCAGACATGATCCCATTTCCATAGTGACATCAACAGCACTCCTTTTTATACTTGGATAATTAGTATAACTATATTAACCTTCTCATATGCTCCGTATTTGAACAGTACATTGTGCAAGTCTTTGGTTTACATTAAAGTTTAAAGAAAGCGAACATTTGAATTTTTCCAGTTTCTTACTCATGAAGCACACAGCTATAACCACAAAGACACTCAGAATTCAGGATTTTAAAAGCATGTTTACAAAATGTGCAGGTTTCAAGATGGTGCCATCTCCTTAAATTCAGCTACATAACTTTATGGTATTTTGCCAATATAAATAGCATCCTAAGTTGCAGCCATACTAATACACAGCAGTTAATTTCTATTGGGGTTGGGATACACACTACAAAATTCTACTGGCAGTTCTGACTGAGAGATACTTTATTTAAATTTATTTCATGGTCAATTTTTCTGTTTAACACCATTTTACTTAGCATATTTTACACTCGGAGATACCAAACTGCTTCTAACCAAATTCTGCAGGGAAGCAAAGCTTTAGCTGAGGTTATGCTACTTACAGAACACTGTTGAACAAACTACTTAATGCTAATTCAGTTGTTCCTCGTTAATTTGCTTTAAAGATCATGTCTAAAGGGAAAAAAACAGTTTTATTTTCAGATATAAAAAAGAGTTTGTATGCATCCTTATGCATACAAACACTGATTTATATAAAAATGTTTTATTTCAAACAACTTTTTTAGTAAATTAACATTTTTAAAAAGCTTCCAATCATGAAGTATAAACCAATCATACTGTATTTATGGCATTGATATTAATATGGTGGGAGGAGGAGTGTAAGTCACTTTGGTGGGCCAGTATAATTAGAGCTGATTAGCTTAAATGTTTGTGAAACAATTATTTGATTGTCAACCTGTTAAATTAACAGTTTGAGTTTCCAAAATCCCTACAGAGTACTTTGCTAAGGTTTGGCGATCTCACCTGTCCAGGCACAGCAAGGCATTGCAAAGTTTGATGCTACTGGCTGCCAAAAATGACTAGAAAATGGAAACCAAAATGGAAACCAAAATCTAAACCAACTGTGACTGCCATACTGAATATTGTAAGGGAGATAATATAACTGAAAGGAGCATATTGCAAAGGAATAAATGTAATTTCTGGGAACAATGCCACTAAAATAATGTTCAGGATGAGAAGGAGTGAAGGAACTGGGGCAATATATGTAACTGAGTGAAGGAAAATTATTAATAAACAAACATTAGGTATACTACATGAAAATAATGAAGGAAATATTATGGTTTGTGTTCTTGTCTTTTGTGTTTTCTTTTAATACTTATGTACCTAGACCATTTCCAGTTTTGGAAAACAGGAATCCAGGACACAAACCATAAGGTGAATGCTTGAAATTATAGTCCTGAAATCATAGTAATCAGTAAGGAAAACCACTTTGCAAGTAAAGAAAGATCTACTGAATGCCACAAAACATAATGAAACAATAAAGCATGGAGGAGAAAAGGAAAACTTTGTTGATGAAGAACCAGTCATCTTGCATTGATAAGAGGTTAAAACTTTGAGACAGACCAGACTACAAACATCTCATCCACTACCAAAAGCAGTAGAACTGCTCAGTTAACCAATAAAGAAATCATGCCAGATAAAAATCTTCTTTCAGTACATATCAGTCTGGTAGAGTATGTAATACTCCTTCAGATTAAATGTGCCCCTCCAAATACCTGCACATCAACAACACTCCAATCTCTGAAACTTTCACTGCAAAGAACAGAAGTCAAAATTAAACAAAGATTCATGGGACCGGTCATACATCGGGCAAGTAAATAAAGAGCACATACCTCTCAACTGTTCCAGACTTTTTGCAGAACGCCCAGATTTTTGTCTAACATTCTTGGTCTGTTCCTCATAAAATGTATGCTTTTTTGGCCATAATTTTAGGCATTTGCCCCCTATTACTTTAGGCCTTGTCCAGATTTTTTGTAGTAAGAGGTTGAGATATGAGCACAGGACAGTAAGTAGTCAGCAACCAAATGAGTATCACCTGCACTTGCCCTGAAAGGAGCTGATGGAGTGTGGAAGAAAGCAAACACAGCACATATTTAGATACGTTAGAGACAAAGCATAATAAGGGCGGCCACGGTGGTGCAGTGGTTAGCATTGCCGCCTCACAGCAAGAGGTTCTCCGGTTCGATCCTCGGCTGGGGTGCCTTCTGTGCGGAGTCTGCATGTCCTCCTGTGGTCGTGGGTTTCCTCCGGTGCTCGGTTTCCTCCCACATCCCAAAGACATGCTGCAGGTGGATTGGATACTCTAAATTGGCCCTAGGTGTGCGTGTGAGTGTGCCTTCTGTGGAAGGTTGGGCGCCGGGCTGGCAACTCGACACCGTAAAACTCCACTGCCATTCAATGTGCGGACAAGGTGATCCGCTGTGGCGACCCCTAACTGGGAAAAGCCGAAAGAAGAAGAAGAAGAGACAAAGCATAATACCACTAGATGCAAGAGATGAAAATTAGGAATCTTCAGAGTAAAGCAGACAATGTCATCAGACCGTCTTAGCACAGATAACTTTAATGTTAATCATGCCTGTGTGTTTAGCTGCTGATTTAGGACACTTGTTCTTGGGGGGGGGGGGGGTACAGTAAAACAAAAAGTGTTTAAAAATATGACATAGGTTTAAATGGGGATGACAAGAAACAACTGTATAAAAGATCACACTGACAAACTTTAAGGAGTGCATGTAACGTAGAAATTGGAAATAGATATTTTAAAAAGCTTTCTTATATAACTGGTAGAAATAATAACTTCTTACTATAATGGCTACACTATCTATATTATTTGGAACACAATGGCCTTCCATGTATAGACAAAAAGGAAAAAGTACTGAATTATATTAAGAAATGCAGAGTGCAAGTAACAATGCTAAAGTAGACGTGTAAAGAAGGGAGCATGTACTTTTGATAAAGAAAGGATTTCAGAAGGGATATTCAGTAGAGCATCAGGAACAAAGGAAAAGGGGAGGACTTGCATTAATTACTACAGGAGCTCTAACAGTGACAGAAGGAGGAAAAAATATAATGGTAGATGTGAGGTATTAAGGGGTGACTGGCAAAGAAAGAGCATTATGCTGGCACGTATTTATATTCCACCTAAAACTGCTATTATGGAGCTTAAGAAAATTTGAGGAGAAATTCACTGCTGAAAGCTGATTCTATTACTTATAGGTGGGACTAGAATTTGATTTGAAATAATGAGGTTGTATCTTGGGGACCTAGAAGGGAAAATATAACAAAAGGGTACACTTCTGAAGAAATTTATGAAAATATTTGGTATGGAAGACAAACTTGGTGGTAGCAGCTCAGAAAATTTACATATTATTCTTGAGGATACAACTGGGCTAGACTAGGAAGATATTATAATTCATAGGAATACGTGCATTTAAGTGAAGATTTTGATACACATCCAGTAACTAGTTCAGATCATGCACCAACAACTAAGATAAAAATGTAGGGCAATGAAGTAAAAATGAGACACTGATGCTTTCCCACCTACCTGTTAAAAAGTCAGGAATTTAAATAATGGGAACAGGCAATTATTTGAGAGTTATTGGGGAAGGCAGAAACTTCTTTAAAAGTTACAAAAACAGCTTAAGTTATAATAATTATTAAGTTACGTTAGGTCAGAATTGAGTGGGATAAAACAAAAGTGGAATTTAAAAACGGTAGAAATAAAAGAAAAAGAGATATGGTTAAGATCTAACAGGAAACAGAAAATGTAGGGCAATGAAGTAAAAATGAGACACTGGTGCTTTCCCACCTACCTGTTATAAAGTCAGGAATTTAAATAATGGGGACAGGCAATTATTTGAGAGTTATTAGGGAAGGCACAAACTTCTTTAAAAGTTACAAAAATAGCTTAAGTTATAATAATTATTAAGTTATAACTTTTTAGTTCAGAAGTGAGTGGGATAAAACAAAAGTGGAATTTAAAAACGGTAGAAATAAAAGAAAAAGAGATATGGTTAAGATCTAACAGGAATTACTTAGAGGGGCTGACAAAGGTTAAATAATTTTGGATTAATGAGACTCTCAAGAAGAGGTGCAACTGCAGAGTGCTAAAGAGAAAAATAAAGGAGCATCTGGATAATGTGTACAAGTTTGGAAAGACTGCTGTTCAACTGTTTTTAATAATAACTCCAGAGAATAAAAATGTTCATCACAATGGCTTATGAAAACAGAAAGTATAAAGGGTTGTTGTCAAACTTAAAGAGCTTATAACAAGAAAAATAACCTGATATTCTGTACAGATATTAGAGATATTTCAGAATTTTTATGAACATTTCTATAAAGCACAGAAATAACACAAATGGAAATATTTATAGAAGACTTAAGTATGCCAAGGTTGAAAGTAGATGAGGCTCAAAAATTAATAGTTAACACAAAAAGAGATCCACTTATGGGCCTGTAGTTCCCAGGGTCTATTGATGGCCTGCCCTTGTGCAGGGGATGACTACTGCAATTCTCCGTTCGCGTGGCACAAAGCCTGTCATAAGGCTGATTAACCAGTGACTCCAGTGGTCCTGATAGGTCAGGTTTCCGACTCTTTAGGACACATCCAGTGATATTACCAGGGCCCATCAATGCAGAATGTTTGGACTTAGAGAGTACATCTAGGAGCCTACTCCCCAGTGATAGCTGGAGGGAGGGTTTGTTTGATGGTATTTCTTGGGGGCCAGCTGAGGGAAACAGAGGGATAAAACAGGAGCTGAATTTGTCAGCCAGCAGATTTGCTACATTTTCTGACTCCATGTAGGTAGCTCCATTTATAATTAATTCTGCATACTTCTGTGTGCTACCGTTGAAGGTTTGGACATAGTTAAAGAAAGCCTTGTGGTTGCCCTTTGCCTGGGAGGGTATCTTTGCCTCAAATTTGGATTTAGTAAACCTAATCTGCCTTCTATGCATTTTAAGACATAACTGTAAAGGGTTTCTGTGAACAATTCCACACACACAGCTGTGTTTTCAGGGTTTTGGGAGGAAGGGGCTTGAAATTTTGACAAACTTCCTATTGTTAAATGATAACCTAACAATAATTTTGAAATGTTATGGGGCAAGCTAGAGTTACAGAATTGATTTTACTAAGGAGACAGCTTTGTGTCCTGATCTTTCCAGAGAGGACATGACACTGGGAAGGGGGGTCCAGGATTCTCCCATGCTTGTGAGCACCAGATTGAGTATATCTGCACCCCTTATGAGCGTATGGACTGTCTGGACCATGGTGTTTGTGTTTGCATAGCCCAAGAATCTCTGGGCCTGCAAGTCTGGGGTTGCATAAGTATCCCAGTTTATAGTGCAGTAGTTCAAGTCACCCATGAATATGGTATTGGGTTGAATGGTGAGAGCCTCCAGTAAGTCCTACTACAAGTTATGGATTTCTTGGGTCTTAAAGGATGACCTCTAGTTTGCAAGGATATATGGGATTTTGCCTTTTGAAATCTGGACATGGAAAAGCTCAAGTGCATTATCCTGTTTCACTAGTCTTGAGGTGAGTTTGCCATTGATACAAATTAAGACACCTCCTCCTCTGGTCCCTTTCTGTGCTGAAGCTGGCCTGAATGTGTGGAAAGCATGGTAGCCCTACACTGCTGGGGTGCACTCTATGGCTTTAAACCACGTCTCAGTAACTGCAGTGAAGTTCACATTCTCCAGGCTGAGGAGAGTCTTGCGGGAGTGGAGTTTCTTGTTCAGGCTCCTGGCATTGAGCAGTAACACCTTTAGATTCCCTTGGGATTGTTTTGCTATGGTGGAAGGTTTGTCGGTTTGGCATTACCTAAAAATGGCACTATGAGGGAGGACAAAGCCAATATTCGAAAGCATAAAAGGAACAGGTACAGACCATCCTTGGCAAAGCAATGTGGTCTGTTGACCATGTCCTCCCATGCTGGTAAATACTGTACCCTCTTAGAATGACATAAAAAATTAAGCCAGTTATCGTAGTCAATCATCTACATCTGCGATGGTGCAGTGGTAGCATTGCTGCCGCACAGCAAGAGGTTCTCCTGTTCGATTCTCAGCTGGAGTGGGGGGAGTGCCTTCTGTGTGGAGTCTGCATGTCCTCCCTGCGGTTGGGTGGGCGTTCGAAAGAAATGCATAAATGGGTGTGCCTTCGCTGAAGGTTGAACGTCGAGCTGGCACCGCAGCATTTGTGAAAGTCTACTGCCAATTATTAGCGGAGCGGAGTTCCACTGTGGTGACCCCTAACTGGGAAAAGTCAAAAGACAAACAAACAAACATTGTAGTCAATCATCTTTTGTTCATATTGTGGCATCACCCTTGGTGAAGACAGAATGCTGCTCAATGTTAGGCTCATACAAGCCTCAGACACATAGCATGAGAGCTCCACAATGTCTTTCCTTGTATAGTCCAGGGAGGAATGCTTCAGGTCATTTACACCCACATAGACTGGTACTTGTGGTCCAACGACACAACTGTATGGGTGGCTTGGCACAGCCTGGCCCCTGATAGACAACTTATTGTGATTTTCTCCTTATTCAGCCTGGTGAGCAGGACCTCTGTATGTCTCACAATGGGGTCTCCTAGGATTAAAATATTGGCTAGTACGTTATTATTATTATTGACATTTGTTTACCGGGAAAGTTCACTGAGCTAAACAGAGCCCATTTTCAGTGGAGGCCCAGGGAGAAAAGCTCTGAAATACAAGTAAAACAAGGTCATTACATAACAGAGATGGCTAAGCAAGGTAGTTTTCTATTTACAAGAGTCTCTACAATATAAACATTAGTAATTAAATGATAAAACTTGCTACAAAACAAGATTTAGGAATGAAATGAAACAAAAGACAATAGGCAGATGATGCAAAAGTCAACAAGTTCAAAGAATAATCAAATAGAAAGAATAAAGCAAGGTCTGTCAATTTGAGAGTGGATATTCTATATATGATATTAGGCATGGAATGAAGAAAGAAAATAGAGAGAAAAAGCTAAATAATTTAAATGATGTTAAGGTTAGTAGTAAGCATGCTTAAAATGGTAAAAAACTTTTAGTAAAGGTTGATAGGGCAAAAAGACCCCTAGAGTAGAGGATAAGTATGATTAAGGAGGTTAGATAGCCACTGCTGGGTCTAAAGTCAGGGGAAAGAGAGTTAGGTGACAACGTCAGACAAGAAGAAGCAGTTGCAGATCCAGTTGGAGAAAAAGTGTTCATGGATGGCAGTCTTAAATTTGATAAGGTGTTGTTCAGACCAGAAGGAGGAGGGGAGATTATTCCAAAGTCTGGCAATAGTCCAGGAGTACAGGAGTTTACTTGCTGGTAGATTAGATCTGTGGGCTTGTAGTAAGCTTAGATTTTCTGTGCATAATGACCTAGTAGGGACATAAAGGGAAAATAAGGAGCTGAGCGCAGGGCAGTCTTGCAGTTTGTAAATTAGTCTGTGAGAGGTAGTTAGTTGAAGGTGTAGTAGGTAATGAGGAAATTCGAGCGAATGAAGATTTCTGAAGGCTGCACATCGATGGGTTTAATGGCGACAGTTAGATGCAAATTTGCCAATTTTGCTGTAGCAGGACTCTAATTTTAATTTTAAAGAGGACTACAGATTAGTTAATAAAGCAGCACACTAGGTTACAGAGGGAAGAAAGTAGCAGAGTGCTAGGGCTTGTTTGGTTGAACAGGAAAGGAATGTATTATGCCTGTAGAGGAGGCCAAGTTTTTATGGGTTTTAGAGATACTACATTGGATATACAAGTCAAATTTTAGGTTGTCATCTATTATGACCCCTAAGAGTTTGGTACTAGTTACAAGTTCAAGTTTTACTGAATTCAGAGAGAGAATGTTAAAGTCTTGTGTGTTTATGGTGGTATTTTCTGGGGGGTAAACAACATACATATTTTTTTTTTTTTTTTTTTGGCATTTAAGGAAAGTTGATTTTCATGGAGCCAAATTTCAATAGTCGAGAAAGCTGTTTGGATAATTTGTTGAAGGATATTAGGATTTGGTGCGGAGCAGACTATGGTCGAGTCATCTGCATATTGGACTAAACAGAAATGTTGTATGGCTTGGTGTAGGTTGTTAATAAATATGTTAAATAGAAGGGAACCAAGGTGTGAACCTTGTGTGACACCTGTAGGGTTGTGGAGGTAGGGAGAAATAGAGTATTGCCATTTGACTGCATGCTGCCTGTTGGTGAGATAGCTATTGAACCAGTTAAGAGATTGAGAAGACAGGCCTAGGGAAGAAAGTTTTGAGAAAAGGATAGAATGGGATATAGTATCAAATGCTTTAGATAGATCTAGAAAGAGACCAGATGTGATGTGACCAGATTCATTAATTTTACTGATGATGTCTAAAGAAGGATATTACTGGAGTGGAAGTACTGTGGCTAGGACGGAATCTGCGTTGGGTTGATGAGAGGATGCTGTAGTTTAACAGTATGGCGGGGTAGAATAATGGCTTTTTTCCATAAGGAGGGAACATATGATTCTTGGACTGATCTGTTAATAAGAATGCTGATAGGACAGGCTACTGTATCAGTGGCAATCGTAAGAAATTTGGCAGGGATATTGTCAGCTGAGTTGGAGCAGGGTTTTAGCTTTAGGAATATTTTTTTTATGCAGGCAATAGGAATAGGGGAGAGATTAAATTCAGTCTGAGTAAGGGGTTTGTTCCAGTTTTGTGTAGGAGTATTTGGCGATGTGGTATTGTGTGGTAGGTGGGAAGAGGAGGAAGAATTGGGCTGATTGTTAGGTAGAGGGGAGGAAAAGGAAGTTGTAAGGTTAGCTATTGTGTCAATGAACCATGAGTTAAATTTGGAGGCAACAAGGTCAGGTGACATGTCAGGGACGTGACAAAGGATTTGTTTAAGTGTCAGAGTATGGAAGACCAGAAGAGTTTGGGGTTATTTTTCCTACTTGATTGTAGGTTCCAGAAATATTGCTGTTTATCGTTGCAAATAAGTTTTTTTTGATAGGTTGCGGAGTTGTTTATAATGGATTAGGTTAGGTTGGTAGGGTTACCAGAATTTTGCCAAATCTTCCAGGCTTTGTCTCGGTTTCTCATGGTTTCTTTTGTAGTTTTAGAAAGCCAAGCGGCATGACTGGATTTGATTCTGCCGGATCTAATAGGTGCCAGACTGTGGAGAATGCCAAGAAAGGTGCTATTGATATACAGAAGGGCATCATCAAGTGGAAAGGTTCTTAGACAGTGCCAATTATGGGTACTAAGAATAGTATTGGATTTGTGGGAGCAGAATTTTGATAAATTCTGTGTGACTCTAATATTGTGGAATTTTAAGACGTGGGATTTTAAGACAGATGAACAGTTATGGATGGTGTAGGCAGGGAGATGATCACTAAAGAAATTTTCAAGGGTGCCGGCAAATTGATACTTAGAGGGGTCTGTTAGCTTGCCTTATGGGCTCTGTAGGTGAGGCTCCAAATTGTGTGGTTGTATGCATTTTGGTAGAGTGCTTTTGGTGTTGCTGAGGATTCCTTTTGTAAGATGAACATCTAAGTCTTTGGGGATTAGAAAGGCTGGTTTTAAATGCACTGGCATGTGCTGGTCTGTACGTTGGGTCAGTACTACGTGTGGTGGGTGTATTGCTTAATTACTGACAATCCATTTGTTATTTTGAGAGCTTCTGTGTGAGAGTCTTGTCTCCAGTGACAGTGTATAATTGCATCTCTCACGTACTGTATCCATTTCTGTAAGGATTAGTTGGTTGCCAGCGAACATGAGACAACTCCTACATCATCTCAAGATGCCCATATCTACCAAGCTGGTGGCACAGAAATTGGGAAGTGCCCATCTATGGTGCCAGGTCTTTTTCTGGTAAACTACAAAGGGGTGATACAGCAGGCTAACTGGGACACTACGAGGGTTGAAACTACCACTAGGCTATGTACAAATAAATTCTTGCAGCAGTTCATCTGAGTACTGCATAAAGCTACAGGGGAAGTTTTATAAAGAAAATTTAGTTGAAGTGTCTACATCCATACAAAGCACGGATAAAAGCTACTGCACAACTCCAAGAAAAGTGACAAAAACAATTAAAAGGCCCTTTAGCCAATGAAATGATCTCACTTTAAACCTTCCTGTGCATTTCTGAACTCAAACAAGGCTACCTTTCTACTGCCACTAGAATTGCTGTCCCAGTCTTCTTAATGTAAAAACAAATTTTAGTTAGCCAAAACTGAAAAGGTACCAGAAACAAATCAAACTACGAGTGGCAACAAGTAATTACAAGGTGATTCTAAGGCATCAGATGACAGCGAATATTCAACTCAGCCTTCATATTGTAGTAGTGTTCATTCAAAAATAATTAGGCTGAAGACAAACCTGAACTTTCACAAATAAGCCATATAATAGGAATACACCTTCATATTCATTCAGAGAAAAGGCTGTAATCTCAGAAGGAGTAAGTATGAATGATGAGAAGTAATAATACTTCTGCAGCCACTAAGATCAGTGAAAGTGCTGCAGTGACCTGCTCCATCCAAACAACCCAACAGCTAATCTCTGTAGGTATTAAGACATCCACAGAAGTTATAAGGATTGAAAAAGAAAAAAGATAAAAATCAAACCAAAGCCAACCATAAGAATTTAGAGCACCCAACCAGGAAAAAAAAACCTCACATATACTGGGACTGTGTCTCCAAGTTATAATTTCAGAATACCACCAAGAAATAATCAAAATCCATCTATGGATACTAAACAAAAACAGAGTGAACTAATACCTGAAATACAAAGACATTCAAACAGTTAACCATGCGAACATTCTTACCTGCATACTCAGCAAAGTACAGTTGTGTATACTTGCCATAAATGTAGATGTTAGAGTGTATTCACTGTTGCAGTCATTACATCTGGGTAATCTGCTGGCAGGTTGCCCTCAGTCGGCCTGATTAACAAAGTCTTGGGTCCTGCATTGCTTGCTGTCCCTTCTTCCATGACGTCAGGTAGTCAGAGGTATAAAACATGCAACCGATGCCATTACATCAGTTTTTCTTGCCCCAGATGTCAGATGCCCCCCAAAAGGGGAGCCAAATATTTAATTAATTTAAAAAACACAAAAATATACCTCCAAACAAAAGCAAATACACCAAAGTCTTTTAAACATAGTAAAGGAAAGTCGAGGTATAGTAAGAGAAAAACAGGGGGGTGGAGGGAGGGTAGCCAGGACTGCAACAGTGAATACACTCGAACATCTACATTTATGGTACGTGTACACAACTGTACTATATTCTTCATGTTTCACTATTGCAGTCATTACATTTGGGTAAATTCCCAAAGCTATGGTTGGGAGGATGGATTTATACAGCATTAGGACCAGCTAGAAGGCCCTGCAGGACAGCAGTGGCAAAGCCAGCTCTGGATTTAGAGAAAAAAGGTAAATGGTAATGTTTGGTGAACGTATGAACTGAGCTCCAGGTAGCAACTTCTAGAATGTCTCTGGTAGGAACATCTCTGAGAAAGGCTGTAGAAGTAGATGCAACCCTGGTGGATTGAGATCTGATCCCCTGGGGGACAGTTTTACCATGGTGCATATAGCAGAAACAAATACAATGGCTTATCCATTTGGAAATAGTTCACTTTGAAATAGCCTTTCCCTCTGCCCCTGCAGCAGATACCACCAGTAGTTCAGATTTTCTTAGAGATTTTGACCTGTTTAAGTAAAATCTAAGTTGTCTTTGTACATCCAATGAATGCAGAATCCGTTCCCCCTTGTTCTGTGGACTGGGAAAGAAAGTTGGCAAATGAATGGTCTGATTAAGAGCCACACTGGATACCACCTTAGGCATGAAGGATGGATTGGTCCTGAGAGACACCCTGTCTGGATGAAAAATAATGAAAGGCTCCTCTGCCATAAGAGCCTGTAATTCAGAAATTATTCTAGCTGAAGTGACTGCTAAAAGGAAAGCTGTTTTCCAGGAGAGAAATTTTAAGTCTGCAGTAGCAGCTGGCTCAAAAGGAGGGAGAGTGTGTTTTTCCAATACAAAATTGAGGTCCCAGGCAGGGGTTGGAGCTCTCCTGGGTGGTCTTAAGTTTTTGGCCCCTCTGAGATACTGCTATAGCAGAAGGTGAGAGAAGAGGGGAGGTTCTGTGTTGTAATGAGCTGAAATGGCTGAGGCATGGATTTTTATGGAAGAAAAGGACAGGCCCTTGTGAAGCATCTCAGTTAAGTATTGTAAAATCTGACGAATATTGGGCATTGCTGTGCTTATTCCTTGTGATTGATTCCAGGCACAGAATCTTTTCCATTAGTCAGCATAAGATTTTCTAGTACTAGGCCTTCTTGCCTCCAAAATGACATCCATCACAGGTTTGCTGAGGGATGCTAAAGGTGAATTTAGGTGATTAGCCACGCTGCAAGATTCAAAGTTTGGAGTTGAGTGTGCAGAATTTGGTTGTTCTTTTGAGACAGTAAGTAAGGTGTCTGAGGCAGGTGCCACGGTGGAAGGTGGGACACATTGCGCAGGAGTGGGTACCAGTGTTGGCGAGGCCAGTCTGGAGCAATCAAAATCATTTTTGGTTTGTCCTGTTTGACTTTTAGTAGAACTTTGGAGAGCAGAGGCAGAGGGGGAAAAGCATAGACTGATAGGGCATCCACTTTCCAGGCTTTTTTGTGATGAGTTCTTGTGCAGAATTTGTCCAACTGATAGTTCTGGGTTGAGGCAAAAAGATCTATGTCTGGACTCCCCCATTTGCGTGTCAACATGTTGAAAATCTGTGGTTCCAGTTTTCATTTGTGTGGGTGCCTGAGATTTCTGCTTAGTTCGTCTGCCAGAGTATTCATCTTTCCTGGCAGGAATTGAGCTTGTAGTTGTATTTGGTAGGTCAAGGCCATGATCCACAATGTCATGGCTAATCTGCAAAGGGGGTAGGAGTGTGTACCCCCCCCTGCTTGTTTATGTACCACATAACTATGGTGTTGTCTATCATTTAATGTCCTGGATGAAGGTAGTCCTTGAAGACTGTCAGTGCATTCTGTACAGCTAGCATCTCTTTTTGACTGATATGAAGGTGCATTTGATTTGGGCTCCATTTGCCCTGAATGCACTTTCCTGTCAGATGAGCCCCCCAAGCATAGTCTGATGAGTCTGTAGTTAGGGTTTGGGTGGCAGGGGGTGGAGTGAATGGCAGTCCCTTGTTTTGGTGGCAGGCCTCTGCCCACCATAGGAGCTCTAGTTGCAGGCAAGGTATGATAGGAATCATTGTTTCCAGGCTGTGACAATGTTGACTCCATAAACATGTTAAGTACCACTGAAGTTTCCTCATATGAAGTCTTGCATGCTTGCAGAATTAGTCTTGCAGATAGCAGGGTTTTTGTGGCCACCTGATTGAAGTAAGTTACCAAATGAATTTGCTTTTCTGGCGTAAGGTAAGCCATCTGGACAGTTGTATTCAAGCTTGCACCCAGGAATGTAATTTTTTGAGAGGGTACCAGTTGTGATTTCTTTTCGTTTATGGTGTACCCTGGACAAGTTAGAACCCTTTTTTCAAACACCACATGTTTTAGAAAAATGTCCTTGTTTTCTGCCTGAATTAGACAATCGTCCAGGTATGGATATATGTGAATATTTCTTTGCCTGCAAAATGCAATTACTGGAGCCAGGCACTTTGTGAAGACCCTGGGCGCAGTAGATAAGCCAAAGGGCAGTGCAGAGAACTGGTAATGCAAGTAGCCTGCTTTGAAGCGGAGGTATCTTCTGCAAGATTCCCTGAATGGGATATGCAGGTAAGCCTCCTTTAAGTCTAGAGTTACCAACCAGGCATCTTTGCCTAGCATAGGAAGTAACTGTTGAAGAGTCAGCATCTTGAATTTTGGAATGTCCAGAAATGTGTTTAGAGTAGATAAGTCCAGAAATGGACGCCATGATTTGCCTTTTCTGGGTACCAGGAAAAGTCTTGAATAGAAACCTTGTCCCTTTTCCTCTTTTGGTACTGGTTGAATAGCCCTCATGCTCATGAG
The DNA here is from genome assembly GCF_019279795.1 of Protopterus annectens. Lineage (NCBI taxonomy): Eukaryota > Metazoa > Chordata > Ceratodontiformes > Protopteridae > Protopterus > Protopterus annectens. Next base: position 1,516,178,334 of record NC_056737.1, read on the forward strand.
GGATAGTACTTGTTTTTGGGCCTCTGCCCACTGACTGGGGTCAGGTCTGGCCATCCATTTGGGTCTGGCAACGTGTGGAAATGAAATCTGTATCCCTGGGATACTATATTTAAAACCCATTTTTCCTGGGTTATAAGTTCCAGTTTCTTGCATGAAGTGCCAATTTCCCCCCCAAAGGGGCAGCTAAAAGGTAAGTGCTTGGTAAGTGTAAAGGAAAGTCATTGAGACTGTTTACCATAGGGAGGTGCCTTGTTGTTTCCAGATTTGGAGGAGGAGGCACCCCATTGTTTTGTTCTAAAAGTCCCTTGTGACTGAAACCTGGAGCCTCTGGAATGTCTGGGTTTGACTTGAGTGGCTCTCAAGGGAACTGGAAAGGACAAGTTCTTAGTAGGCCAGTGCCTACTAAATCTTGGAGGTTGCACTTGTAAGAAAACTTTCAGTTTGCATAGATTTAGCTTTATCTTCCATCTTTTTTAAAACTTCTTCAGCCTTATTACCAAAGAGACGGTGCTGTTGTAAAGGAGCATCCAACAATTTAGCTTTAACATGATCAGGCAGAGTTTGCTCCTTGAGCCAAGCATGCCTTCTTAGCACAGACCCAGTTACAGCAGCCCTGCAAGAGGCCTCCAAAGAATCAAAACCACATTGCAAAGTATGTTTTCCAACTTGTTCAGGTGAATGCAATAAATCCTGTAAATCTTTATTTTCCACACAGTCAGAAATTAACATCATTTTCTGTTTAAGCAGTCCTATGATATGCTGTTGAGATTTAAGCATATGACATTGACAGTTTAAAGACCGGATTGCCAAGGTTGCAGAAGTGTAAACCTTCTTACCCCATCTAACTAGCATCCTGGAATCTTTATCAGAAGGGGTAGGCTTTTTAGCACTAGAGGCCTTAATGCCATTGGAACCCTGAGAAATGGTTTCAGGATCTGCAAAAGGATTTTTGAAAAGGAATTTGTGGGAGTCAGGAACCCTGTAGTATCTGTCTGGCTTACAAGGAGACGGAGGCAGAGAATCAGGAGCCATACTAGATTCTGAAAAAACATCAACAATGTCTAGAACAGAAGGAATAGCCAAAGGCCTATGCTGTGGAAGAAGAAGAAAATTCCTAAGTCTCTTTTTAGATTCAGAGAAATCCTGACTTTCCCAGTGGAAATGTTCCCTTAAGGTATGTAACGTTTCCCCAAAAGAATAATCCTCAGGGGGAGAAGCAGAAGGAATGGAATCTTCTGCATCAGAGTCCTCATAAGTAGGTATAGACAAATCCTGTTCATTAGAAGAGTCAGAAGAAATAGAATATTGTTCAGAAGATTCACAATCAATGTCTTGCCTAGGTCTCTTAGAAGGGGGGGGGGGGGGGGGTTGGCTACCCCTGATCAGAGTAATTAAATCTTCAGCCATTTTGATAATTTGTTTTTTAGACATAGTGGCCTGCACATGTGGCCTGGGCATCAGTTTTTTAGACACAGATTTAGATTTTGGCCTTAGTTTTGAAGTTGGCATCTGTCTAATATACAAATCTTTAGGCCTGAAAACACCCTCAGAAGCCGGTGCCTGCACAGCGGCTCCGGACCCATCTAAGGTAGAGACATCCGCGGGTTCCATAACTGAAGCATCTCGTGGCATACCGGACTCCGAATGGGTCTCAGTAGAGGCCTGTGTATCAGAAGTAGCTGCGAAAGCGCCTCACTGAGTACTGGCGACTGGCTTAGGAGAAGCATCGTCGTCAGTTTTGGACCTTGATGGCCTCTGTCTTTTTCTTAGCATTTTTAGGTATTCCGGTAGTCGGATTGCTAACCAACGACATTTCTGGATAATTAAAGCGTGAGCCAAAATATTTAGAAGCAAAAATATACCGACGTTTAATAGTGCATTGATTAAATTTAGCATCAAACCGACAGCAAGGTACGTTGTGGTCAGGGCCTAGGCAAGGAATACAATACAAATGAAAATCCTTATGAGGTATTTGCAACCCACAAGTAATGCAATTATTAACTTTTACTGACATCGGTAAGGAGCAAGAAAAAGTTTCCCCAATGGGGTACTTAGCTTTTTAGTTGAAGACTTTGGTTCTGAAACTCGAAAACGAAAATTTCAGGAGTCGGCCAACCGGCACTTGAAAACTGCTTCTGCTTCGGGCACCACACAGCAAGAAAGACTGATGTAATGGCGTCGGCTGCGTGTTTTATACCCCTGACGACCTGACGTCATGGAAGAAGGGACAGCAACCGATGCAGGACCCAAGACTTTGTTAATCAGGCCGACTGAGGGCAACCTACCAGCAGATTACTCAAATGTAACGACTGCAACAGTGAAACACGAAGAACATCTGCACATTCAGAAACACTAAGGCTGATCCACAAATAACAAATGTATGCTATTTATAGCTGTCACATTAAACCATGGTCATGATGGAAACCCAAAAGAACGGCCTTCAAACACATAAGCAGACATGCATAACAGTACATGCGTTTTTCAGCTTCCTTAAGCATTTATCTAACAGTTGGAATCCAGCAAAAGTTGTAAAACAGCAGTGAAGCACTCAAACTCAATAAACAAATTAGATGTAATATGCCATAAAACAGCCACAAGATGGCAAGTTGTATCAAACCAAAATGTAATAAAATTGCAGAAAAAAGCAATTCCCACAATGTAAGAGGATTGCCTTCTTTCCAAAATGAGCTAGTCTGAAGAAAGGTTTTCTCACATTCTCTACCACTGCAACAAATGATGGGCTTTGGCAAACTACCTCTTAGCACACACTATTGTGATCAAGCACCCCACAGACTCGGGTATCGTGAACCAAACTTAAACTTAAAATTTCCCACCCACATATCACATTATCCTTTCACGTGATGTTCTGGATCACCAAAAAATTCATGATTTGGCATACATCTACTAGACACGCGCATACGTGTGCACAATATCAAATAGCAATGGATTAATTCTCTTTTCTCACTTACTGATTTTGCAACTATTCTCCTACTTTACAAGTTACATTTAATGTGTTTTAAACTGCTTCATCAGGCTCAGTTACATGTCTCGCCTTCACTCCTCCATGAGATAATTCTTTAGGCATTTTCTAGATTGTACAAATATACTGATTGCCCAGCAGGGCAAGGCTCTTTATTCACCCCTCACCAACCAAGCGACTAAGCAGCTCACCCTACTATTCAGGCATGACCAAAGGGCAACTTCAGGTGCACTCTCCAGTCCAGCTGGTGAATCTGGGTATCCTTAGGCAATGTTACAACTGCCTCATGTACACAGACAACCCTCTCCTCCAACTGCAAAACATAACATATGCAAGAGATGCAATTATAAAGCCAAACTGGAAGCTAAGCTGTCTCGACCCAAGACTGGAACAGACAGTCAAGAGGAGAAGGTTAACACTTGCACCACAACTCCAGCCGCACACAGACCTACTAAAACAGCACTGGCAAAAAAATGCACATAAATGCACAAAATCATACTCGGAGGCTCTAAATAAAAACCTGCAAAAGCGTCAAAGACCTCCAAAGCAGACACCCAAACAACCTGCACTTCCCGTTACAAACCAGACAACACATAAAACACAAAATCAGTGTGCTGCACAATCACAGTCCTTAAGGCGAAATAACATACCTAACACTCTAGTAATAGGTGACTCAGGCACACTGACGTCCCACTCACTAGGATGGACAAGCAGAAGGTTACTGTTAGCTGCCTGTCAGGAGCCGCAATCCGCCACATAACACAAGCACTCAGGTCACTCCAAAACAAGTACAAATATGACTGTCATTGTTCATGTTGGTGTGAATGACCTGAGACGTACCTCTCTGGACTACATGAAAAGAGGCATGGAAGAGCTCTCTGATCATGTAGCCCAGGCTGGTATGACCCTGACTAGCATCCTGCCCTCACCAAGAATGACACCTCAGTATAAAGAAAAAATGATCAATTTCAACAATTGGCTAAACTTCTGGTATCATTCAAAGGGGATCCAGTGTCTGCCAGCCTGGGATGACATGCTCGACAAGCCGTGTTGCTTCGCAAGAGACGGCTTACACCTGTCATCCCTAGGCTTTCGAATACTGGCCAAGGCTCTTGCTGCCCCCATAGTGCCTTTTTTTGGCAAGGCTCAACAGTCAAACCCACCTCTGTAAACAGCACAATTAACAAAAAACTGAGGGGTGTGCTACTCAACGCCAGGAGTTTAAATCTCAAAATGCATGCGCTCGAAGCACTCCTCAGTATGGAGAACGTCGACATCTGTGCAGTAACTGAAACCCAGTTCAAGGCTCCAGAGAGCAACCCAGCACTACCGGGCTACAACTCCTATCACATGTTTCGGCCACAGAACACGAACCGAAACACAAAAGGAGGGGGTGTATCCATATTCATCAAGGATAGCCACACCTCCAGGTTAGTGGCGCCGCATGATACTTCTGAGATCATCCATGTGCAACTAACATCAGGCAAATCTGCAATGCAAATTGTGGCCTGCTACAGATCACCCTCCATGACCCAGGACCACCACTCCACCTTTTTGGAGACACTGGAAAACATGAAGGTCCTACCAAACACCCTGATATTGGGCGATTTCAATTACCCTATCATTCACTGGGAAAACTACTCTAGTACAAATTCCCAGGCCCAGTGCTTCCTGGAATTCATCAACTCAAATGCCCTGGATCAGCTGGTAACCTCCCCTACCAGAGGTGAAAACATATTGGACCTGGTCATCACCAACATGGGCGACAGGTGTTCCGCACCGGAGGTCAACCTGTCACTGGTTAGATCAGACCATAAACTAATCACTCTGGATGGCCACACCCCACCACCAACCTCAACTAAGGAAACCACAGAAAAAAACTTTTCTAAAGCAAACTTCTCCTTACTTAAGACAGAGCTGGTAAGTTTCACAGCCCCCACACTAAAGGATAATGCTGCCCAAGATGCAGAAACCTTTACAAATGCACTCTATGAGCACCTACAAGGATGCATGGATCGTGCCATCCCTAGCAAAACCAAGACTCACTCCTCTAAGAGAAGGAAACCAGTTTTGGTGGACCCCTGCAATAAACAGGCTATACAATAGAAGGAGGAAACTAGTTTAGAAAAAAATCAAATTCCAAGAAGGAAAGACATCCCTGATCAGTATCAGTAATAAACTGAGGTCCCTCATGAAATCATCCAAGGCTAACTTCGAAAGAACAATAGCCAAGGATTCAAAAGATAACCACAAAGACTTCTTTAGCTATATTAAGAATCTAAGTGGCAACTCACAGATATGCACTGAACTAGTACAAAACAGCAGAGAATATACTGAACCTACTGATATTGCCAACATCCTGGCAGATAGATTCAGTGCAAACTTCACCCCCCTCTCACCTCCAAAAGGGCCCACAACAATACCGGAAAAGTGTAGTGTCCCAAAAATCACAGATGCACAGGTGAAAACAGCCCTTTCAAAAGCTAAAAACAGCGTCAATGGGACCAGATGGTGTACCAGGCTGCGTCTTGCACGAACTACAGAACGAACGAACCCCCCACTTAAACACGCTGTTCAACCTCAGCCTCTCCACAGGCTATGTGCCCATAGAATAGTCCACGGCAACGGTTATTCCGCTCCACAAAGGAGGGGCCACAACTGACCCTGGTCTGCAAGGCTATGGAGTGCATCATCATGAAACTCATTAACAAAGACATTGGGAACCTCCAAACACTTGACCTGACCCAGTTTGGCTTTGTTAAGGGCAGATCATGCCTACTAAACCTGGTCAACGTCTTCGAGACAGTCACCAAGGACATAGAGGAGGGAAAGGTGGTTCCCACAGCCTACCTTGACCTCGCCAAGGCTTTCAACACCATTCCCAATGCGGGTATTACAGAAAAACTCACCAGCCTGAACATAAACTCCTATGTCACGAGATGGGTTGCAAACTGGCTTACAGACAGAACTCACACGGTAAGAACAGCGGGCTCCAGGTCCGACTCTAAACCAGTCACAAGTGGTGCCCCGCAAGGCTCGGTCCTGGGACCTCTGCTGTTCAGCATATACTTCTCAGAAGTACAGACAAACACAGGAGGACTATGGCTAACCAAGTTCGCCGATGACTGCAAACTGGTAGCCATAATTGACTCTCCGGCTGACACGGACATCCTCCAAAAGGGCCTTACTGAGACAGAAACCTGGTGTCAAAGTCATGGCCTCAAGCTAAATGCCAAAAAATGCATAGTCATCCCGTTTGGGAAAAACAAAAAACCCATGAATTACCACACAGGTGGCAGCCCCCTTAATACAGAAGAGGTAATAAGAGATCTGGGGACCCAAGCAGATAGTAATTTCTCCTTTGACAATCACATTGCCAAAGTAGTTAAGAAATCCTTCTATGTAGCCCATCTAATTACTAAAGGGTTTGCATCAAGAAATAAAGGGGTTATAGTGCCCCCCCTCTACTCGTCACTCATTAGACCCATCATAGAGTACAATGCCCCATTTGGGATGTACCTCACAAGACACTTCCAAAAGCTGGAAAGATCACAAAAGTACCTCACCAAGAGGATTACTGGTCTCAAACATATGTCCTATGCAGCCCGACTGAAAAAACTCCAGCTGTACTCAGTGGCATATCGGTAACTCAGAGGTGATCTCTGCCTGACTTACAAAGCCATGTCCAACTCAGAATTAATGGACATGCTCCACCTAAAGAAATCCAAGTCACTGCGAGCCAAGCGCTCTAGTGAGCTAAACCTCGCCACAACAATAAATAGAACATGCTGGAGGGATAGATTCCTATCACAGAGACTCCCCATGCTTTGGAACAAAATTCCAAATTACATCAGGCAGAGCCGCTCACTAACACTCTTCAAGAGAAACCTTGACGAGTGGATGGGTAACAGAAAATACACCCCTGGGATCACTTCATTGGCTCTGCTTGACAGAGGATCAGTTAATTAATTAATGCGGTGGCGAAAGCCGACACACTCTGGCTAAGCTTATAAATGTCCTTAGGCAGATAGCCTAGTACCTACCTATGAACCTATGTATGTGTGTGTGTGTGTGTGTGTGTGTGTGTGTGTGTGTGTGTGTGTGTGTGTGTGTGTATAAAACATTAAATGTGTGTGTACATGCATTACATACAAGAAGTACAGTCCTGCAAGTAAATTCATCATATCTATGGATGCCCGAATAAAGTACAGTTGTGTACACTTACCATAAATGTAGATGTTCGAGTGTATTCACTGTTGCAATCATCACCTGTGGGTTATCCCTGCTGTGGTAGCCCTCGGCCGGCCCAAATACCAGAGTCAATGTTTTTCTGCGTCAGCTGAAGTCGCCTGTAGACTGAAGTCAGGTCATCAGTGCTATAAAGCAAGGCAGCTGACACCATTACATCAGTTTTTTTTTGTCCTAACCAGTCAGAAGCCCCAGGAAATATGGCAAAGTGGTTCTGGTGGTTAACAACCACCCCAAGAAGCTTATGTCTCCCTAATGAAAGAGAATATAAGGGGGAAAGAGGGAAGGAAATCAGAAATGCAACAGTGAATACACTCGAACATCTACATTTATGGTAACTGTAAACAACTGTACTATGTTCTTCGTGTTTCACTGTTGCAGTCATCACCTGTGGGAGGATTCCCAAAGCTGAGGAGAGGGCTGGAAGGATGAGATTGAGACCTAGGCATGGGTAAGCAAGCCCTGCAGAACTTGCAGAGGCAAACCCTGCTCTAGCCTTAGAGAAACGAGGAAGGTGGTAATGTTTTGTAAAGGTGTGGACCGAGGTCCAAGTGGCAGCATCCAAGATATCCTTGGTGGGAACTCCTCTGAGGAATGTTGTGGAAGTGGAGGCTGCCCTAGTGGAATGGGTACAAATAGACTAAGGAGGACATTTCCCATGAAATCTGTAGCAGAAATAGATACAGTGTGATATCCATTTGGAAACAGTCTGCTTGGAAATGGGCTTCCCCTCTTCCCCTTGGGCAAAACTGACAAGAAATTGGTCCATTTTTCTGAAGGGTTTAGTATGGTCCAGGTAGTATCTGAGCTGTCTGTGGAAGTCTAGAGAGTGCAGAATTCTTTCCCCCTTTTTTTGAGGGTTAGGGAAGAAGGTGGGCAGATGAATGGCCTGGCTGAGAGTCACATTACATAGCACCTTGGGCATAAAGGAGGGGTAGTCCTAAGGGAAACCCTGTCTGCATGGAAAATGATGAAGGGCTCAATGGCCATTAGTGCCTGGGGTTCAGGAGAGGTACTTCAGTTCTGCAGCAGGTTCGAATGGTGGTAAGATTAGTTTTTCCAAAATCTAATTTATGTCCCAGGATGGCTTGGGAGGCCTTCTGGGAGGTCTGATATTAGAAGCCCCTCTGAGGAAATGATTAATCAAAGGATGAGAGATCAGGGGATGGTCTGCATTAAAATGAGCCGAAATGGCTGAGGCGTGAATTTTAACAGAAGAGAAGGAGAGGCCACTATTGAGTAATTCCGCTAGATAGTCCAGGATAAGAGGGACAGAAGATTGTGAGGAACTGGCCCCACTGGACTGGCTCCAGGCGCAGAATCTTTTCCATTTCCCTGCGAAGATTTTCTGGTGTTGGACCTTCTGGCCTCTGTGATAATGTCTAGGACCTGCTTACTTAACAGAAGCTCCTTGTTTACCTTGGGAGTATCAGCCATGCTGATAGCTTGAGAGTCTGCAAGTCTGGGTGCAGCATTTTCCCCCCTGCTTGAATCAAGAGGTTTAGGATCTGGGGAAGCTGCCTGGGAGGCTGAGATATCAGGCTGTGTAGCAAGGGGTACCAATGCTGTCTGGGCCAATCTGGAGCAATGATGATGGCCCTGGGTCCCTCCTCCCTTATCTTGATGAGTACCTTGGGAATAAGAGGCAGACGGAGAAATGTGTACAGGAAGAGGGAGTTCCAGGGGAAGGTCAAGGCATCCACCTTCCATGCTACGTGGGGATATGCTCTGGTATAGAATTTCTTTAGCTGGTGGTTGAGGTGCAAGCAAAGAGATCCACCTCCGGATTTCCCCACATTTGAGTGACTTGCAAAAAGATCTTTTTGTGGGGGTCCAGTAAGTGCCTGCTTAAGTGGTCTGCCAGGGTGTTGCTGATCCCTGGCACGTATTGGACTATTAGATGTAATCCCATGGAGGAGGCAGTCAGCCAGAGGTTCTTGGCTAGCCTGCACAGAGGGTAAGATTTTTTCTCTCCCTGCATGTTGATGTACCACATTACTGTAGTGTTCCTGTTTTGATAAGGAGAACCCCTGGCCTGAGATGGGGTTGGAAGGATGTTGCAGCCTTTTGCACTGCCATCATTTCCTTCTGGTTGATATGCAAGGGGAAGGTGTTGGGCATCCCAAAGACCTTGGAAGCACCTGCCCTGCTAGGTGGGTGCCCCAAGCAATGTCTGAGACGTCTGTTGTGATGGTCTGCCTGGTAGGGTGGATGATGAAGGGGAGACTCTGGTTCTTGGCACAGGCCCCTGCCCACCAGAGAAACTCAGCCCTTATGCAGGGGATCAGAGGAAGAGAGGTCTCTAGAGGCTGTAAGTGCTGACACCAAAGGTTCTTTAGATACCACTGAAGTTTCTTCATGTGAAGCCTGGCCAGAGGGATAAGAAGGATGCAAGATGCCATGTACCCCAAGGCTTGCAGAAACTGCCTCACTGTGAGGTGACTTTTGGATGTCAGCTGGGTAAAGTAGAGAGGGAGGAAGCTCTGCTTTTCTGGGGATAGGAAGGCCATTTGGGAAGCTGTGTCAAGCAGTACTCCCAAGAAAATGATCCTCCTGGAGGATGTTTGCTTTGATTTCTTCTCGTTGATGGTGAACCCCAAGGAAGTTAGGATGGTTTTGACAAAGTGGAGGTCCTACAGCAGCTTTTCTTTGCACTCTGCCTGCATGAGACAGTTGTCCAGATAAATGTAAATCTGTATATTTCGCTGTCTGCAAAATGCTATGGCCGAGGCCAAACATTTGGTGAAAACCCTGGGAGCAGTAGATACGGCAAAGGGAAGAGCAGAGAACTGAAAGTGTTGTGAGCCTGCTCTGAAATGCAGGAATTTCCTGCAGGACTCCCTTATAGGGATGTGGAGGTAGGCGTCATTTAGGTCCAGGGTCACTAACCAGGCATTTTTTGTCAGCATAGGCAGCAGCTGCTGCAAGGTTAGCATTTTGAATTTGGGGACCACCAGGGAGGTGTTCAGAATGGACAGATCCAGGATGGGGTGCCAAATGCCTGCCTTTCTGGGAACAAGGAATAGCTTGGAATAAAAGCCTTTGCCTGTTTGATCTGTGGGAACAGGTTCTACTGCCCCGTGGGATATGAGAGTTTGGACTTGTTTTAATGCCTCTGCCCACTGGTTTGGAGGCAAGTCTGGGTACCCTCTGGGAATAGGGAGCTCATTGAAAGTGAATTTGTATCCCTAAAAAGTGATCTTTAAGACCCATTGGTCCGTTGTTACAGAGAGCCAATCTTCTTTGCAGAGAGACAGCCTTCCTCCGAGGTTTTGGAGGGAAAAAGGAGAGCAGAGGGGGGAGTGGAGTCACAGAGTTTTTTCCATAGAAGGATGGCTTACAACTCCCTGCCTTAGAGGCGGAAGTGTTCCACTATTTGGTTCTTTGTTGCCCTTGGGATAGGGACCTGAGTGGCCTGTCCCTGCAGGGCTTAGCTTGCCCCTGTCTGCTTAGAGGGAAAATTCCTGCTGAATCTAGGAGGCTGAACCTGAAATAAATCTTTTACTGTTTGCATAGATTTTGCTTTGTCTTCCATCTTTTTAAGCACTTCTGCTTTTCTCCAAACAAGCAGTCTTTATCCAAGGGTGCATCAATTAGTTTAGCCTTGACATGATCAGGTAGAGGTTTTTCCTTCAACCATGCATGTCTTCTAATGACAGATCCAGGCCCTGCTGCCCTGCTAGAGGCTTCTAGTGTGCCATATCCACAGTGTAGAGAGTGCTTTGCCACTTGACAAGTAGAATGCAATAAATCCACTAACTCTTTAGAATTGGCACAGTCAGGAAAGGTAGAAATCTTTAGCTTTAATAGTTCCAAAGTGTGCTGTTGATATTTTAACATATGGGACCAACAGCTGAGAGCTCTGATAGCTAAGGTTGCAGAGGTGTAAACTTTTTTACCCCCATCTGTCCAGAGCTCTGGCATCCTTATCAGAAGGTGTAGGATTCTTAGCAAAACCAGCCTTGGCTCCTTAAAGTCCCTGTGTAATAACCTCCGGGTCTGCAGCAGGATTTCTGAACAGGTATTTGTGAGAGTCTGATACTTTGTAATACCTGTCTGTTTACTGGGAGCAGGTGGAAGGGCATCAGTGGCTAAAGTGGATTCATGGAAAACATCATCCACCACTTCTATAATAGGGGGGATGGCCAGGGGTCTGTGCTGGAGCAGGTCTAGAAATTCTCTTGGCCTTTTCTTAGACTGTGGGAAATCCTGAGATTCCCATTGGAAATGTTACCTGAGGGTGTGGAGGATTTCCCCAAAGGAGAAGTCTTCTGGTGGGGAGGCAGAAGGGATGGATTCCTCTGCATTTGAATCCTCATAAGCAGTCAGTGGTTGTTGTTACTCTTCAAAATATGAATAATCAGATTCCACAGAATCTTGCTCTGTCAGTAGTTCAGAAGAAGGGTGTCTTTTCCTTTTAGAAGTTGTGGCTTGACTGCCTCTGATAAGGGAAATAAGATCCTCCGCCATCTTAAGCATTGGGGCCTGGGGTGGAAGGGCAAGAGTAAGATGGTGGCTAGAGGTAGATTTTCTAAGGGTGGTCTGGCTTCTAGGCCTAAGGGTATTCTTCGGTCTGACAGAAATGGTAGCCGGGTGTGAAGACGTCGGTTTCTGATTAGAATTGGTAGTGCAAAACACCTCCTCGGAAGCTGGTGCCTGCTTTGCGGCTCCGGACCCAACCGAGGCAGAGACAAGCAAAGGCCCTGAAGACTTGAGAAGATTTCTGCGGCATACCGGACTCCAAATGGGTCTCGGTAGAGGCCTGTGTAGCTACTGCATTGGGCATCAGGGGCTGCGAAAGCACCTCACTGAATTCCGGAGAACTGACTACCTGCTTAGCGGAAGAGTCGTCGGAAGGCTTAGTCTTGTGTGGTCTGTCTCTATCTTTATCCCTACATTTTTTCGGAGGCTCTACAGATTGTTGGCTGACAGATGCCATTTGTGAAGATGAAGGATGAAAATACCTGTCCACAAAAAGAGCTCTACGATGAATGATTCTCGCATTAAAAAGGGCACAGAACCGCCACTGGGCAACGTTATGGTCTGGGCCCAAACAAGTGACGCAGTATGAATGGAAGTCTCGGTGTGGGATCTACTTTCCACAGGCGAGACAATTGTTAACTTTTTCGGACATCGGTTAGTGCAAGAAATGGAGATCTCCAACGGGGTACATAGCTTTAAACATTTTCAGCTGTGATCTGAGCTCTGGTAGCGACCGACCGGCACACTTGCGAACTGCTTCTGCTATGGGCTCCACGGCAAGAAAGACTGATGTAATGGTGTCAGCTGCCTTGCTTTATAGCACCGATGACCTGATGTCAGTCTACAGGCGACTGCAGCTGATGCAAAAAAACATCGACTCTGGTTTTCGGGCTGGCCGAGGGCTACCACAGCAGGGATAACCCACACGTGATGACTGCAACAGTGAAACACAAAGATCATCAGTGTTACTGAAGCAGAAAATCAAAAATTAACCTGAATGGCATAAGATGAATGTCAGCAATCAGGGCTTATCCTTTTAAGGAAGTGGACATCGACAGAGATGAATGGATGTAGTCTAGTGATGTGGCCATTAGATACAGCCTGTCCATTTAAACAGTTCAATGTATACCATAGTAGTCTTTTTTTTTTCTTTTTGTGCAAAATAAGTGGCTGCATTGTCAGCATACCAACAAATGCTACTAAGAAAGGCTAAAGGAGTAGATCACTGTTATTTTAATGAACTCTATGCACGAACATAAAGGGATACATACAGAAAGCATAATCTGGCCATGATATTATAATAGATCACTGACCAACTGCTTAATTATAACAAAGAAATGCACCACTCTGTATGTTAAACATTATGTAATACAGTAAATAATGTAGAAAAAAACAGCCTGTAAAGGAGATAGGTAATGGTTTCATGTGGTTAGTGCTAACTAAAAACCTGCAAGACCACAGAAATGGAGAGGCGAGTTTGTAATGGAGTAATGACCTTACCATGCAAACACCCACTGTCATGTACAATATACCCACACAACTGTACTCTATTCATAAGTCATCACTAATTCAAAATACGAAAAACAGAGTACCAAACAGGGTACCTTAAACTCCCAGTAATAAGTGGGTGATCAGCAGGGAAACCACAGTAAATTATGCAACACTTCTAAAATGGAATTCCAGTGGGTAATGTATGAAAAAAGGTGCGAAAAATGTCAAGTAGCAACCTTATAAACACTTTAGGCAGATACATATTTAAGGAAGGCTACAATATTAAGAGTAATGTAGCAGAAAAATCCTAAAGGCTCCAGACTAAGAGCTGCTGTATTTTATGACAAAAAATAATGAAGTGATGCAAACATCTACATAGGGTCCATCTGGTGAATGACTGACACTTTCTTTGGTAAGTCTTATGGTGAGAAAATCATTCTGTGCTGCCCAACTTATAAACAAAGGTATAAACCAAGTCCAAGGAAGTCATTGTTCCACTGTATTTGGCATTCATCAGACCTGTCATTGAGTACAATGCCCCCTTTGGTATGTACCTAACCAGGCATAACCAACAAATGGAACGTCCACAGAGGTTCTTCACTCAAAGAATACAGGGCATAAGTAATATGTCCTATGCAGACCATCTCAAGGTCCTATCCCTGTATACTGTCTCCTATAAGCTTTTGAGGAGAGATCTATGCCTGGCATGCAGGGCATTGTCAGACCCCACCCTGATGGACATCCTGCATATTCATAAAACAAATAGCACCGAAATTACCTGTTCTAAAGACTTAAACCTTTACTGTGATATAAATAGGACCTGTTGGATAGACAGGTATGTATCCCAGAGACTACCCATTCTATGGAACAGGCACCCCATCCAAGTGAAGCAGAGTTCCTCCCTAACCCAATTAAAGTGCAACTTGGACAATTGGATGGGAAACTGGAAATTCATCCATGGTTTGGCACGTATGTCTCTAATGCAAACAGGTAACCTGTAAAGGGTTCATCTCCCAGGCTCATGCTTACATTTATCAAGGGTATCAGAACTTGACAGAGATTTGGGATGCATGGCTAGACTCATAAAGGCCCTTACGGCTGTTAGCCTAGTAAACCCTTATGAAACTAAGTGCTAGTAAGCGCCGTCAATCTGTCTCAAGAGTTTTATGGTGAGATACATAGACATGGTGTTATGCTGAGATACACAATTATGGTGTACAATGTGCAATGCTGGTATGCATTAAAGCAAAGGAGGCAAGGACAGCATCATGCACAAAATAGCTAAGAAATGACCAATAGAAGAAAAGCATCTATACTCTGGGCACATGCGCACGCACACACACACAAACACACACACACACACACACACACACACACACACACACACACACACACACACACACACACACACACACACAATGCAGAGTATATGCAAAGCATCCTACTGTCATACATTACCCGTTATACAATTCAGAAGGGACCCATCATAGATCACATTAGCATTTTGCCCTCAACAACAAAGCAGATACAGAGTTACCAAAGGCACAAACACAACACACAATGGAACTCACTAAAGACCAAGAATTAGGAATACCCGTACACATAAACTGCAGGCTATTCCTCTCACATTAACAGGAAAAAAAAATAAAACGAAGGGCGGAAGCTTGTTCATCCCAAGAAAAAAAAGCAAGTATAAACACGAAAGGAGCCAAATTTGTCAGCATCTGCTTCTGAACAGGAAAACTCCTACTACTGAAGACATGCAGTATGAAATACAAACACAAGAATGTGGTGGGAGGAGGACTGCAATGCAAGGACATCCATACATATAAAATCCCAGCAGGAGTCATAGTTGTCACACTCATAGGCTAAAGTCCAATACATGCATATTACACTGCAGCTACAGGTATGCATGCTGGGAAAATACAGACACTGAAAACTGCATGTGAGCAGATGGCAGAGAAGCAACATTAGTCGATCACCAGCATTCCTAAACTAGCAATACTGAGCAAATGCTTTGTCAAACTGTATTTCCTAACAGAACATGTATCCAACTTTGGGGACTTATGGTGCTGATTAGTCAGTCAGTCCTCTACAGAAAAGTGGCTGGGCTGTGTTTTTAGACTTTTTTTTAAGAACTAACCATGAGATATCTTCTTCTTTCACCTGCTCCCGTTAGGGGTCTCCACAGCAGATCAACTGTTTCCATTTCTTCCTGTCCTCTGCATCTTGCTCTGTCACACCAACCACCTGCATGTCCTCTTCTCACCTGATCCATAAACCTTATCTTAGGCCTCCTTCTTTTCCTGTTATCTGGCAGCTTCATCCTTAGCATCTTTTTCCCAATATACTCTGCATCCCTCCTCAGCACATGTCCAAACCAATGTAATCTTGCCTCTCTGGCTTTGTCTCCAAACCTTACAACCTGGGCTGACCCTCCCTCTAATATACTTATTCCTAATCCTATCTATCCTCATCACACCCAGTGCAAATCTTCATCAACTCTGCCACGTCAAGCTCTGATTCCTGCCTTTTTGTCAATGCCACTGTCTCCAACCCATATAACATAGCTGGTCTCACTACCCTCTTGTAGACCTTCCCTTTCACTCTTACTGGTACTCGTCTGTCACAAATCACTCCTGACACTCTTTTCCACCCATCCCACCCTTCCTGTACTCTCTTCTTCACCTCTCTTCCACACTCACCATTACCCTGAACTGTTGATCGCATGTACTTAAACTCATCCACCTTCGCCACCTCTACTCCCTGCATCCTCACCATTCCTGTATCCTCCCTCTCATTCACACACATATATTCTGTCTTAGTCCCGCTGACCTTCATTCCTCTTCTCTCTAGAGCATATCTCCACCTCTCCAGGGTTTCCTCCACCTGTTCCCTACTCTCACTACAGATGACAATGTCATCTGCAAACATCATAGTCCACGGGGACTCCTGTCTGATCTCATCTGTCAATTTGTCTATCACCATTGCAAATAAGAAAGGACTCAGAGTTGATCCCTGATGTAATCCCACCTCCACCTTAAACGTATCCATCACTCCCACCGCAGACCTCACCACTGTTACATTACCCTCGTACATATCCTGTACCACTCTTACATACTTCTTTGACACTCCCGACTTCCTCATACAATACCACAACTCCTCTCTAGGCACCCTGTCATATGCTTTCTCTAAATCCACAAAGACACAATGCAACTCCTTCTGACCCCTTCTCTGTACTTCTCCATCAACACTCTCAGAGCAAACATTGCATCTGTAGTGCTCTTTCCTGGCATGAAACCATACTGCTGATCACTAATCATCACCTTCCTTCTTAACCTAGCTTCCACTACTCTTTCCCATAACTTCATGCTGTAACTGATCAGTGTAACCCCTCTGTAGTTACTAAAACTCTGCACATAACCCTTATTCTTAAAAATTGGTACCAAAACACTTTTTCTCCATTCCTCAGGCATCCTCTCACTTTCCAAGATTTCATTAAACAATCTAGTTAAAAACTCCACTGCCATTTCACCTAAACACCTCCATGCTTCCACAGGAATGTCACCTGGACCAACAGCCTTTCAGTTCTTCATCCCCTTCATAGCTATCCTAACTTCCTCCTTGCTAATCCACTGCACTTCATGATTCACTATCCGCACATCATCCAACCTTCTCTCCCTCTCATTCTCTTCATTCATCAGCCCCTCAAAGTACTCTTTCCATCTGCTCAACAAACTCTCCTCGCTTGTGAGTACGTTTCCCTCATTATCCTTTATCACCCTTACCTGCTGTACATCTTTACTAGCTCGCTCCCTCTGTCTAGCCAATAGATACAGGTCCTTTTCTCCCTCCTTAGTGTCCAACCTTTTATACAACTCTCAATACGCCTTATCCTTAGCCTTCGCCACCTCTATCTTTGCCATGCACCTCATCACCTTATACTCTTCTACTTTCTTCATCTCTGTGACAATCCCACTTCTTCGCCAACCTCTTTCTCTGTATACTCTCCTATACTTCTTCATTCCACCACCAAGTCTCCTTGTCCTCCTTCCTCTTTCCAGATGTCACACCAAGCATCTTTCTAGCCATCTCTCTTACTAGCTCTGCTGTAGTTACCCAGCAATTTGGTACCTCTTCACTGGCACCCAGTGCCTGTCTTAACTCTTCCCTGAACATCACCTCACAATTACCCTTTTTCAATTTCCACCATTTGATCCTTGGTGCTGCCCTCACACTCATCCTCCTCTTCTTGATCACCAATGTCATCCTACAAACCACCATCCTATGCTGCCTAACTACAATGAGATATAAATGCATTAAATATCTGCATGAAAAGTGATGACGCTAGTGCTGGGACACAAGTTTTTGGATGCTGCTCTTCAGTCTTAATCAGTACATGTATTCTCCATTGTGCACTCCATTAAAACTTAAGGCTCCAAGTGGGCTACCAGACTGCAATAAGTAGGTGATTATATGCATCTCTCTCTCTCTCAGAGATAAAGACTGTGGACTGGGAATCATCATGTTTAGGAATACAGTCATTCAGCCCCTCTCGTTTGTGATTATTCATACATTGTGTGGCACTGCACAATCATCATAAAAGGCCTTTTCAAAAAAGAGGTTTGTTTGGAATCAACATAACAGCCTCCAATCCAAGATGGCGATCATGTCACTTCCCTTAATTTTCTGGATGTCCATTTGGAATGGGATTATTTGACTAGTAGATTTAATAGTAGCATTCATAGAAAAACTACTTTCACAAATAGCTACTTACACTTTTCTAGTCAGTATCCTATTCATATGAAAAGGAACATTCCTAAGGGACAGTTCATTCATGCCAGTAGAATGACCAGTGATGACAAATGTTTGCATAATGAATTTTTATACATTAAAAAGTTGTTTTTAAAATGTGGTTACAATGAAAAAATGTTGGATGACCAAATTAAACATGTTTGGAATGGTAGAAAATATAGATATTCACCTATTTTGACTAAAGCAGTTGCAGTCATTCCAAAAAGAACATAATGTAATGACATGCATTTAAGCTATAATCTGCTTATAACTAGTGAGGCTTTGGGCATTAAAAAGATTTTAACTGACAACTGGAATATAGTCCAGAGGGAATATAGTCCAAAGGTAATCGTGAATTGTGTAATAATGTGGGGGAGAACCCTAGATTTGTCTATAAAAAAGATTTTAACTTAAAAAGCTTGTTGGAAAAAGGGAGGGACAAACGTGTTTGAAACAAAAATTTTTAGCGTTAACAAAGGTATGCATAAATGTCTCACATGTAACATGTGTAGATACATTTTGGAAGGACCATTTATAAATTTGGGACATATACTATACACTATTTCTGTGTCTAGCTATTTTTCGTGTAAAAGCACAGGGGTTGTGTATGTTGCTGTGTGTAGCTCATATCCTTCTTTTTATATTGGGATGACAACTAGACAGTTAATGACCAGGATTAGGGAGCATTTGTTTGACGTCAAGAAGAAGGATGTCAACAATGCTTTATACAGGCATACATTAAATTGTTCTAATTTTTAAAAAATGTCTGTTCTCTATTTTAGAACTTATTTTTTTAAATAAGGGGAATCCCCTAATTTAAATTTGAGGGGGTGGTAATTTCAGAAACTATTTGGAACAGAGAGAAACTAGATGGCAGATTCAAATGAGTGCTGATCAGCCTCCGGGCTTAAATTATGCCATTAATATTAAATGTTTTTTACAAGATCGTAGAGTTTACGTTAACAAAGCATGCAACAGCAATGGGTGATGTTTTATCACTTTAAAAATTTTTGCATCAACCTTAACTGGTTTTAATTGAATGCAATTGTTTTTTTAGTTTTTAAATCATGTGGAACTGAAATGTGTTTGATTTTTCTGATGAAGTCTGGATTGACGAAAGCGGAGACTAAAATTCATTTTACACTAAAGTGCTGGTCCATTTGGTGTGTTTTTCTATTCAGCTGTGCAGCCGAGCAGTACTTTAGTTTTTCTTAGTTGTTTTCATTCTGCTGCTTTTTAAATATCTTGCCTTCATGTTGTGTTAATCTCCTGTGAAGAGGTGGGGTCAAAAGTCCAACCACTGACATATGTGATGGAAGGTTGAACCACAGCTGTCTTTCTCCAATATGAAGCTCTAAGAATGAGCATGTGTTTTTATTTTCTTATTTTACATTTAATGGCCGCTTTAGGGCTAGAGATTCTGAAGGAAATATAAGTAAGAGATAAAGATAACTCCAAGGCAGGCATTGCAAACTCATGGCCCTCAAATCTAAACAATTCTCAAACCAGTATAGGTGGAGAAGGCTACTGCACTAAATTATTAACTGCGCTTAGTAAGTGCACTGACAACCTTCTTCTTTTAATTTTGAAGATCTTGGCCATTGGCAGAGTGGACCAGAACTTACGCAGTCTTCAGTCAAGCGACTTTTGACACCCCTGCCCTTAAAGGATGGCAAAAGATTATGTTGACCCAAATCTTATCACAAGAATCCCAGAACAAATCAGGTGTGGCCAATGATTAAAAAGAGACAAATATTCACCTCTGGAGAATGCCACCTGTTATTAAGGGTCTTTATGGTCAGCTTCCACTTGAAAGATACTGAATTTTTCTTTGCAAATTGTGTCTGCCAAGTTGTTTAATCATTTGGATGCAAACATCCTATACTGTCAAGTTAATTTAGGTTGACTGCTCCCAAACTATTGTCTTGCATTCATAGGAGACAAACATGGGAGCCTCTCTATCTGTAGATATACCATATCACTATAATACTGTCTGTGGCAATACATATAACTCACAGTCTTATGGTTTATTTGAAGGCTGCCAGAGATACACGAATACCTAGCAGTTATTTGAATCTGATGTGCTGTTTCCTCTGGGATATAAACAATAAAACATGTTTAATTCAGAAGGAGCTCCTGTAGCACAGTCCAAAAGATATGCTTAGTCTCTGATCTGGGAATAGAAGAACAAAAGGCAGTTCCAGGTTGATCTGCCACCAAGAAATTCCTTTACTATGGTTGATCACAGTATGAGTCCATTCCTACTGCAGATGTGCGAAATGGACTCTACAGCTTTAGGAAGAACCACAGATCTTTATTTCACATTGAGAACCAAAAGGATAGAAGATGACATGTGACCACAGCCTTTAAAATGTCTTTGCATTCTTTTTTCTTATCTCAGAACAAAAGGAAAAGAACATCATCGGATACACACTGTCCAGAAAGTCTTTGTGTCCAAGCTTGTTCTTAAGAATCTCCTCATCTAAGATGGGAGCAGACCGGTTTCTGAAAAATGAGGGAGAAGCCTAGCCTCTGAACATGCTGCAACAATTGCCAGACTGCAAAGTACATATTTTGACAAAAGTAAATTTGAATGAATCAGTAATCTAGGTAAGGATAACTATGAGGTCCCACAAGGCTAAGATGAACAGACACTGGAACTATGTAATTTATTAGTTTATGGTTGAGGTTTGCAGTGGCTTGAATACAAAGCGAGAAACTGTGGCCATTTTAGACCTGCTACAAATCAAGGGATCCACTTATTACCTTGTTCTAATTGGTGACGGGAAGACTGTAGATTAGCACTGCATGAAAAATAAAGAAATAATTCAAGAAGGTACAGACAAGCAGTACAAATCTGAGAACTAGGGGTAAGATAGGCCCTAACTCTAGAAAACATCCAAATTTCTGACTTTTCTCGAAATGGTTCAGCACTCATGTGCTCTTCAAACTTGAAATGATTATCAATAGCTAGTCACAGCAGTATGAGGGAAACAACTAACCCATTCAATAATCAAAAGATAAATAAAGAGTCTACATGTCCTTTGTGATGGTTTGGGTTTTTGCTAGGTGCTTTTATTTCCTTCCACGTCTAAAAGACATGCCATAGTGAAACCATTGATCCATAGACTTGCCACTGAATGGATGTGTGTGTGTGTGTGTGTGTGTGTGTGTGTGTGTGTGTGTGTGTGTGTGTGTGTGTGTGTGTGTGTGTGTGTGTGTGTGTGTGTGTGTGTGTGTGTGTCTGTGTGTGTGTGTGTGTGTGTGTGTGTGTGTCTGTGTGTGTGTGTCTGTGTGTGTGTGTGTCTGTGTGTGTGTGTGTGTGTGTGTGTGTGTGTGTGTGTGTGTGTGTGTGTGTGTGTGTGTGTGTGTGTGTGTGTGTGTGTGTGTGTGTGTGTGTGTGTGTGTGTGTGTGTGTGCGCCTGAGTATGTATCATACAATATAATGGTGTCCTGTTCAGAAATGCATGCCAAATTTCTACCAAAAAAACTAACTATGACTCATAATGGGAGAAATCAGGTATCAGAGAATGAATGGATAAATTAACATATGGATGGAGTTTGAGTTTTGGACACAGATTAATCACTACTCTTGTATTTGGGATCCTTGTAGGTAAAATAAAAATTATGGCTTGGATGTTGTTAGAATTGACATATAGTTTCAGTGTGCTCTGCAGTTTAGGGTTGATGACAAAGAATCTCACCTGCAAGAAAAGTGGCAGAATCATTAGCTAACTTAACTAGTTTGGTGTCACCACAGTTCTCTGCCATCTTGTTAATGGTACCTGACCACTACAGAGAAGAAGTGAACCAACTCGTTCATTGGTGCACGGACAACTTAGCACTAAATGCTGGGAAAACCAAGGAATGAATCATCGATTTTAGGAAGAAGAAAAAGCCATACACCCCTATCATCATCATCAATGGTGCCACAGTACAGAGAGTAAACAGCACCATATTCCTAGGGGTCCATATCTTGCAAGACTTAAGTTAGGGCACAAACACTTCCAACATTGCAGAGAGAGTCCAACAATGTCTCCACTTCTTTATGAGACTTTGCTAACCTCCCCCCACAAGTCCTACTCACCTTCTACAGAGCCAAGACTGAGAGTGTACTGACAAACAACATTGTTGCCTGGTACGCTAATTGCTCTCAAGCCAATCTGAAGGCACTGGATAAGACTGTTAAACAGGCCACAAAAATCATCGTCTCCAACCTTCAGTCCCTACAGGACATACATTCAAACAGATGCTATGGCAGAGTCCAAAAACTATTTATAGGTTCATAGGTTCATACTAGGCTATCTGCCCTAGGGCATTTATAAGCCTAGCCAGAGTGTGTTTGGCTTTTGCCACCCATTTTAAATTAATTTTGCTATGCCCTTTTTCGAGGTTAGTATACTGTGCCTCTGTCTAACAGTGACACAGAAGTGATAACCGGGGTAAACCTACTATCTCCCATCCACTCATCAAGATTCCTCTTGAAGAGAGTCAATGAGGGACTCTGCCTAAACTGGACTGGGATTTTATTCCAGAGTGAAGGGAGCTTCTGGGTTATGAATCTGTCCCTCCAGCATGTCCTATTTATTTCAGTGCTGAGGTTCAAGTCTCCCGAGCGCGTAGCTCGATGGGATTTGGATTTTCTGAGGTGCAGCATGTCCATTAATTCCGAGTTGGACATGGCTTTATACGTCAGGCACAGATCACCTCTGAGCAGGTGGTATGCCACTGAGTAGAGCTGGAGTTTCTTTAACTGGGCAGCATATGGCATCTGTTTGAGCCCTTTGATCCTCTTGGTGAGGTACTTTTGGGGTCTTTCCAGTTGCTGCAGGTGTCTGGTAAGGTACATCCCAAAAGGGGCATTGTACTCAATTATGGGCCTGATGAGGGATGAGTAAAGAGGCAAGATGACCTCCCCTGATCTAGATGTGAATCCTTTCATGATTAGGTGGGCTATATAAAATGTTTTTCTAACCACTTTGGCCACGTGGTTGTCAAATGAGAGATTGCTATCAACTTGGATCCCCAGGTCCCTAATTACTTCTTCCGTACTTCATGGATTACCACCTATGTGGTAATTTGTGGGCACTTTGTTTTTGCCAAAGGGGATGACTATACACTTTTTGGCATTTAGCTTGAGGCCATGGCTCTGGCACCAGTTGTCTGTTTCTATGAGGCCCTTTTGTAGGATGCTTGTGTAGGCTGGTGAGTCGATTATGGTGCCCAGTTTGCAGTCATCTGCGAACTTGGTCAGCCACAGTCCTTCCGTGTTAGCCTGTACCTCCGAGAAATATATACCAAACAAGAGAGGTCCCAGGACTGAGCCTTGTGGGTCGCCACTTGTAACTGGTTTGGAGTCTGACATGGCTCCAGCAATTCTAACCATGTGGGTTCTGTCCTTGAGCCAGTTTGCAACCCATCTAGTGACATAGGGGTTTATATTTAAGCTGGTGAGCTTATCTATAATGCCCGAGTGGGGTATTGTATCGAAGGCTTTTGCAAGGTCCAGGTAGGCTGTGTGGACCACCTTCCCCTCAATGGCCTTGGTGACTGTTTCAAAGAAATCAACCAGGTTTAAGAGGCAGGATCTGCCCTTAACAAAGCCGAACTGGGTAGGATCCAGTGTCTGTAGGTCCCCAATATCTTTATTTATGAGGTCCATGATGATCCTTTCCATAGCTTTGCAGACCAAGCTAGTCAAGCTTATGGGGCGATAGTTTCCAGGATCCGTTGAGGCACCACCTTTGTGGAGAGGGACCACTGTTGCTGTACGCCACTCTTTGGGTACATATCCTGTAGTAAGGCTGAGATTGAACAGTAGTTTTATGTTTGGGTTTAGTTCTTCTTGGAGTTCATGTAGGACGAGCCGGGACACCATCTGGTCCCATTGATGCTGTGTTTTTGCTTTGGAGAGGCGGCTCTTACCTGAGCATCTGAGATGTCAGGGGCAGCACTCTGCTGGGATAGATATTTGCCCTTTTGGTGGGGAAGGGGGGGAGAAGTTTGCACTGAACCTGTAGCTAGGATGTTGGCAATGTCTGTGGGTTTGGTGTATTTTTTGTCATTTTGGACTAATTCTGAGCATATCTGGGAATTCCCACCCAGGTTCCTAACATAACTAAAGAAAGCCTTGTGATTATCCTTAGTGTCCTGTGCAATTTTTCTCTCGAAGCTGGCCTTAGACGATTTTATGAGTGCCCGTAGTTTTTTGCTAATACTGATCAGAGATGCCTTCCCTTTTTGGGATTTTGCTCTATCATGTAGTAGCTTCCTCCTTCTATTGTATAGTTTGTTTATGGCTGGGGTTCACCAGACAAGACGCCTAACTTTGGAGGATTGGGTCTTGGTTTTATTTGGGAATGCATGATCCATGCATTCCTGTAGGTGTTCATAGAAAGTGTTTATAAAGGATTCTGCGGTCTGGACCGTATTTTCCACAGGCCCAGGGGCTTTGAAGGATTCCACCTCGGTTTTGAGGAGTGTGAAATTTGCTTTAGAGAAGTTTTTCACTGTGGTTTTCTGGGCAGGGGCTGGGGTCGGGATGTGAATATCTAGTGAGATTAGTTTATGGTCTGATCTTACCAGTGAGGGATACACTTCTGGTCTGGAGCAGAGTCCCCATGTTGGTGATGATCAGGTCCAGTATGTTTTCCCCTCTTGTGGGAGTGGCAACAAGTTGTTCCATAGCATTTGAGTTTATAAATTCTAGGAACCTTTGGGCTAGGGTGTTGGAGCTAGAGTAATGCTCCCAGTCTATGTTAGGGTAGTTGAAGTCGCCCAATATAATGGTGCTTGGAGAGACCTTCATATTTTCTAGTGTTCTCAGGAAGGCCGAGTGGGGTTCCTGGTTTTGGGAGGGTGGTCTGTAGTAGGCTATAAACTGGAAGGCAGTTTTACCCACTGTTAGTTGCACAGGGATAGTCTCTGATGCTTCGTGCTGTGCCACCAACCTGGAGGTATGGGTATCTTTGACGAATATTGATACTCCCCCTCCTTTTGTGGTTCGGTCCAAGTTTTGGGGACGAAAAACATGGTATGAGGTATAACCTGGTAATGCTGGGGTGCTCTCGGGAGCCTTGAACCAAGTTTCTGTTACTGCACAGATATCAATGTTCTCCATGCTAAGGAGAGTTTTGAGTGCATGCATCTTGAGGTTTTTTTTGAGGGATATACACCATCCAGCTGTTGGACTGTTTAAACTCCTGCCAACAAAGAAGCGCTACAGAAGCATTACATGCCGGACATCCAGATTCAGGTTCTTGGTTCTAGACTGATGGCAATACTGGATTTGCAGAGGAGCAGGAGGACCAGGACAATGAGATCTCTAATGGTACAGTAAAGAGACAGAAATCTTCTCAAAACTCAATAAAGACACTGAATAAAGGGATAGACTTTCCAGCCTCTCATGGTAGCTCAAGGACTTCAGGCTTGTGATCATTTTGCTTAGGAACTTTTGGGGTTTAATTGTTTAATATACTTAGTGAGATACATCCCAAAGGGTTGTCTGTATTCTTTAAATGGTCTGTGCAATGCTGAGTATAAGGAAAGTACAGTTGTGTTCACTTACCATAAATATAGATATTCGAGTGTATTCACTGTTGCAGTCATTACATTTGGGTTACCTGCTTGCAGGTAGCCCTCAGTTGGCCTGATTAACAAAGTCTTGGGTCCTGCGTCGGTTGCTGTCCCTTCTTCCATGACGTCAGGTCGTCAGGGGTATAAAACATGCAGCCGACGCCATTACATTAGTTTTTCTTGCCCCAGAGATTAGGTGCCCCCCTAATGGGAAGCAATTAAATATAACAGTACTATGATATACCTCCAACAAAAAAGCAAATACACCAAAAAGCTTTTAAGCATAGTAAAGGAAAGTAGAGGTATAACCAAAAGAAGTTAGGGGGCTGGAGGGAGGGGAACCTGGACTGCAATAGTGAATACACTCGAACATCTACATTTATGGTAAGTGTACACAACTGTACTATGTTCTTCATGTTTTACTGTTGCAGTCATTACATTTGGGTAGATTCCCAAAGCTATGGTTGGGAGGAGGATTTTAAATAGCATTAGGACCAGCTATAAGGCCCTGCAAGACTGCAGTGGCAAAACCAGCTCTGGATTTAGAGAAAACTGGCAAATGATGATGTTGGTGAAAGTGTGTACAGAACTCCAGGTAGCAGCTTCTAGGATGTCCCTGGTAGGGACGCCTCTGAGAAAGGCTGTAGAGGCAGATGCAGCCCTGGTGGAGTGAGGTCTGATCCCCTGGGGGATAGGTTTTCCATTGTGCTTATAGCAGAAGTGAATGCAGTGGCCTATCCATTTAGAAATGGTTTACTTTGAAACAGCCTTCCCCTCTGCCCCTGCAGCAAATGCCACCAGCAGTTGTTCAGATTTCCTTTGAGGTTTAGTCCTGTCCAAGTAGAATCTAAGTTGTCTGTGCACATCTAAGGAATGCAGTGTCTGTTCCTCTTTATTCTGTAGATTAGGAAAGAAGGTTGGCAAATGAATGGACTGATTAAGAGCCACACTGGATACCACCTTGGGCATGAAGGATGGACTGGTTCTGAGGGACACTCTCTCCGCATGAAAGATGATGAAAGGCTCCACTGCCATAACGGACTGTAACTCAGATACCCTACTAGCTGAAGTGATTGCTAAAAGGAAAGCCATTTTCCAAGAAAGAAATTTTAAGTCCGCAGTGGCAGCTGGCTCGAAAGGAGGTAGAGTGAGTTTCTCCAAAACAAAGTTAAGGTCCCAGTCTGGGGTTGGAGCTCTCCTGTGTGGTCTCAAATTTCTGGACCCTCTGAGGAACTGCTAGAGCAGTGGATGAGAGAAAAGGGGAAGTTCTGTGTTATAATGAGCTGAAATGGCCGAGGCGTGGATTTTAATGGAGGAAAAAGACAGGCCCTTGTGAAGCATCTCAGTTAAGTATTGTAAAACCGGAGGTAAATTGGGTGCTGCTGTGCTCATCCCTTGCGAGTGGTTCCAGACAGAATCTTTTCCATTTTTCAGCATAAGATTTTCTAGTACTAGGCCTCCTTGCCTCTACAATGATATCCATCACAGGTTTACTGAGGGATGGTAAAGGAGAGATTAGATAATTAACCTGGCTGCAAGGTTCAGTGTTAGAAGCTGAGTGTGCAGAATCTGATTCTCCTGCTGGGACAACAGGGAAGGAGTCTGAGGCAGGTGCCATGGGGATAACCGTGACACACTGCACAGGAGGTGGTACTAGTGTTGGCGTGGCCAGTTTGGAGCAATCAAAATCATCCTTGGTTTGTCCTGTTTGATTTTTAGCAGTGCTTTGGAGAGCAGAGGCAGAGGGGGTAGGCATAAACTGATAGGTTTTTCCAGCTGAAGGACAGAGCATCCACTTTCCACGCTTGTTTGTGGGGAGTCCTTGTGCAAAATTTGTCCAATTGGTAGTTCTGGGGAGAGGCAAATAGGTCTATATCTGGGCTCCCCCATTTGCTTGTGCAAAATTTGTCCAATTGGTAGTTCTGGGGAGAGGCAAATAGGTCTATATCTGGGCTCCCCCATTTGCTTGTCAACATGTTGAAAATCCTTGGTTACAGTTTCCACTCGTGTGGGTCCATGAGGTTTCTGCTTAGTCAGTCTGCCAGTGTATTTAATTTTCCTGGCAGGAATTGAGCTTGTAGGTGCACTTGGTAGCTTAAGGCTGTGTTCCACAATTCCATGGCTAGTCTGCAGAGGGGGTAAGAATGTGCCTGCTTGTTTATGTACCACATAACAGTGGTGTTATCCGTCTTTACCATTAGTTGTCCTGGAAGAATGTGGTCCTTGAAGGCTGTCAGAGCATTCTGTACAGCTAACATTTCTTTTTGATTGATATGCAGGTGCATTTGACTTGGGTTCCATTTGCCCTGAATGCACTTCCCTGCCAGGTGAGCCCCCCATGCATAGTCAGATGCGTCTGTTAGGGTTTGGGCGGCAGGGGGTGGTATGAAAGGTAGTCCCTTCTTTTGGTGGCAGGCCTCTGCCCTCCAAAGGAACTCTATGCGTAGGCAAGGTATGATAGGAATCATTGCTTCTAGATCCTGGGAATGTTGACACCATAGGCTTTTTAGATACCACTGTAGTTTCCTCATATGCAGCCTTGCATATGGAATTAGAAGAATGCAGGAGGCCATGAACCCCAATGCTTGCAGTATTTGTCTTGCAGATAGCAGGGTTTTTGTGGCCACCTGTTTGAAGTAGATTGTCAAATGAATTAGTTTCGCTGGCGTGAGGTAAGCCATCTGGGAAGTTGTATTCAAGCTTGCTCCCAGGAATATAATTTGTTGACAGGGTACCAGTTGAGATTTCTTTTCATTTATGGTGTACCCTAGACAGCTTAGAACCCTTTGTACAAAGGCCAGTTGATTCAAAAGTGTGTCCTGGCTTTCTGCCTGAATTAGACAATCGTCCAGGTATGGGGTATATTTGAATATTTCTTTGCCTGCAAAATGCAATAACTGGAGCTAGGCATTCCCTGGGCGCAGTAGATAAGCCAAAGGGCAGTGCAGAGAACTGATAGTGAGTGTAGCCTGCTTTGAAGCAAAGGCATCTTCTGCAAGATTCCCTGATTGGGATGTGCAGGTATGCTTCTTTTAAATCTAGTGTTATCAACCAGGCGTCTCTCCAAAAAGGTGCTTAGAGTAGACAGGTCCAAGATAGGACGTTGGCAACATGTGGAAGTGAAATCTGTATCCCTGGGACACTATATTTAAAACCCATTTGTCCTGAGTAATGAGCTCCCAGTTCTTTGCATGAAGAGCAATCTTTCCCCCAACGGGGCAGTCAGTTGATAAGTGCTTGGAAATTTTAAAAGGAAGTAAATGAGACAGTTTACCATAGGGGGGAGTCTTATTACTCCCAGATTTGGAAGTGGAGGCCCCTCATTGCTTGGTCCTGTGTGTTCCCTGGGACTGAAACTTGGGGTTTCTGCTGTGTCTTAGTTTGGCTTGAGAAGACCTGGAAGGGGCTGGAAAGGACCAATTTTTAGAGAGCCAGTGCCTACTAAATCTAGGGGGCTGAACTTGTAAGAAGTCTTTAACAGTTTGCAAAGATTTAGCTTCATCTTCCATCTTTTTAAGAACTTCCTCAGCCTTGTTGACAAACAGGCGGTCCTGATTTAAGGAAGCATCCAACAATTTAGCTTTAACATGATCAGGTAAAGATTGCTCCTTATGCCAAGCATGCCTTATGAGCACAGACCCAGTAAGAGCAGCCCTGCAAGAGGCCTCTAATGAATCAAAACCACATTGCAAAGTATGTTTTCCAACTTGTTCAGCAGAGTGCATTAAATCCTGTAGTTCTTTATTTTCCACACAATTAGGAATCAACATCATTTTCTGTTTAAGCAATCTAATAACATGTTGCTGATACTTTAACATATGAAACTGGCAGTTTAAAGCCCTAATGGTCAAGGTTGCAGAAGTGTAAACCTTCTTACCCCATCTATCCAGCACCCTGGACTCTATCAGAAGGGGTAGGATTTTTAGCAATAAAAGCCTTAATGCCATTGAGCCCCTGAGAAATAGTCCCTGGATCCACAATAGGATTTTTAAAAAGGAACTTGTGTGACTTAGTGACCCTGTAGTATCTGTCAGGTTTTCTGGAAGCAAGAGGCAAGGAATCAGGGGCCAAACTAGATTCCGAAAAAGCATCATCAACAATGTCTAGTACAGGAGGAATAGCTAAAGGCCTATACTGAGGCAGGAGTAAGAAATCCCTGAGCCTCTTTTTTGAATCAGAAAAATCCTGGCTTTCCCAGTGGAAATGCTCCCTCAGAGTATGTAAGGTTTCACCAAAAGAAAAATCCTCTGGAGGGGAAGCAGAGGGAATAGTGTCCTCTGCATCAGAATCCTCAAAGTAGTTAAGGGCAAATCCAGATCATCAGAAGAATCAGATAAAACAGAATCCTGGTCAGAAGATTCATAAACAATTCAGTCCTAGGCCTCTTAGAAGGGGGGGGGGGGTTGGCTACCCCTAATTAGAGTTACTAGATCTTCAGCCATTCTTATCATTTGTTTTTTAGGCATAGAGGCCTGAGCATGTGGCCTGGGCATGGTTCGAGATTTAGGTCTAAGTGAAGAAGGAGGCGTCGGTTTAATATGCAAGTCCATAGGCCTGAATACACCCTCAGAATCCAGTGCCTGCACAGCGTCTCTGGACCCATCCAAGGTAGAGACATCTGCGGGGGTTCCATAGTTGAAGCATCTCGTGGCATACTGGACTCCAAATGGGTCTCAGTAGAGGCCTGCGAATCAGAAGTAGCGGGTATCAGGGGCTGCGAAAACGCCTCACTGGAGTACCGGCAAACTGGCGACTGGCTTAGGAGAAGCGTCATCGCCAGTTCTGGACCTCGGTGGTCTGTCTCTGTCTTTATCTTTGCGTTTTTTCTGAATCCTGGTAGTTGGATGGATAACCGACGACACTTCTGGATAATTAAACAGAGAACCGAAATATTTAGAAGTGAAAATATGCCGACGACGGATAGTGTGCTGATTAAATAAAGCACAAAACCGACAGCAAGGTACATCGTGGTCTGGGCCTAGGCAAGGAATACAGTACGAATGAAAATCTTTATGAGGTATTTACTTTCCACAAGTAATGCAATTATTCATTTTTACTGACATCGGTAAGGAGCAAGAAAATTTTTCCCCAACGGGGTACTTAGCTTTAGTTGAAAACTTTGTTTCTGAAACTTGAAAACGAAAATTTCAGGAGTCGGCCGACTGGCACTTGCAAACTGCTTCTGCTTTGGGCACAACACGGCAAGGAAGACTGGTGTAGTGGCATCGGCTGCATGTTTTATACCCCTGACGACCTGATGTCATAGAAGAAGGGACAGCAACTGATGCAGGACCCAGGACTTTGTTAATCAGGCTGACTGAGAGCTACCTACAAGCAGATAACCCAAATGTAATGACTGCAACAGTGAAACACTAAGAACATACGCTTACCTCTTTGGACCTTGATGTTATGCTTTGACAATTAGCTGGAATAAATGAAAGGATTCCCCGAGCACAATTGTTAAAGGATGGTCAAAAGACAGGGAGCTATCAAGCAAAGTACTTACGTCCCCATAGGTCCCCAACTATGTATTCATTAGGTAGAGGTGACCTGTCCAGACAGTATGATGAGAGGAGGGGTTGCCTACCAAAAGTGATGATATTACACTTTAGCATTTAGTTTGAACCCATTTTCATACAGCAAAAGTCTACTAAGGGGAGTTCATTCTGGAAGATTTCAGCGACTTAACCCCCGGTTTGCAATACAAGGCAAACTTTGTTAGCAATAGGTCTCAGCTTTCTGC